>NW_024426885.1:2572228-2582355 GCF_017311325.1 Ursus maritimus
GGATTATCCCGAGGACTTCCAGTTCAGGCTGTTGAATGATGCATTTTCTGAGTTATTTCAACAAGAAACCTTAGCCTGTAATGCACAAGTGAGCTCGAATGGAAGACCAAAACACCGGAAGTCCCACAAGAGTCAAAGAACTGTATTTATCGACTTTCTATAAAGTACCAGAAAGCCAATGAATCAGTCCCTCTGATCTTATTAAAACATAAAATTCAGAATCCATACTTTCTTAATACAAAATCTAGTTACAGAGCCTCATAAATCTTTAAAGAAGCCATATATTAACTATTTTAAAAAAATACATGCATTTACAGGGCTGTAGATTTCACCGGGAAACACGGCCAGCCCCGTAAGGAGCAGCAAGCCTGAGCTTTCATGGAGGTGGGCAGGGGAGGGGGGCTCACCACATTTAAGGGGAAAATAGGCACTTCATCCCTATTGGCTTCTTTCGGATGAAATGAAGGAGGTGATCATTGTCATCTCTGTGGCACCATTACCATCCTAACCAATTCACCTCCCAGACGGAGTTAAGATAAATTTAAAACCAAAGGAAAAAAAAAAAGCAGACACTTAGAGACAAATGCATCACACTCTATCAAGCCTGCAGTTAATCACTGTTGTCCCAAAAGCTACTCATTAAGGTAACTGAGGAAAACAGAGCACAATTACGCAGTCTAAAAGGTTTCCATCAGAATGACGGATGGCAGTCTTTGGTTAGCTTATTAACATGGTTAGGAACGTATTTGCCTGTTGTTTTTGTGTTTCTCAAGAGAAGAAACCTGGAAGGTCAGCGAACCTGTAAAGACTTTTTGGCTGGAAATCTCTAGCTGAGTAGAACTGACGTGCGTCCCCTTCAGTCGGTTCTCGAAATGGCCTGGGTGGTACCAGGATCCAGAGGACCGTGTGCCTGGGGAATCCCTAAGCAGAACGCTCACCTCGCAGAAGAGGAGACCAAAACCCAGCCCGGGCAGAGGCTGACCCAGGCCCCGGGCCGCTCGCTGGCCAGGCCAGGACACCCCCTCAGTACTTACTGGGCCTCACTTGCTCTCTGGAACCCTCCTGAAGGCGTCTAGTTAATTGAAATAAAGGCAACACGCTGACCACAGATAAGGAAACATGCTGAGATATAAAATAAAAAGGACAAAAGAAACACATCTCTACAGAGTCTCCTTTGAAGCCAAAGGTATGTGTTCCGTCTTCCGCCGGGAATTTGAGGACTCTGAAAAACGATGCTTTCAAAAGTTCAAAATACTGCTCTGCTTTTCTTTTTTTCCTTACCTTTTTCCCACAGCTTTGAAAAAGATGATAGGGTGACATGCTCACAATTTTTACTTTAAACGCATCACGGAAACTTCATGAAAGGAAGTTAAATGGAAACCTCTAAGTTCCCGTTTACCGGTGCTTTACGCGGCACAGCGCGCCAACCTGAAGTGGGCGGGGCCCTTCCCTGCTTTGACCTTGCCCTCCTGGTGAAGGAACCTTGTCATGACACCAGGCTAGCCCAGGGGATTCAGAATAATCTCCCCGTTTCCAGATAGTTCATTTCTCCACATCTGCCAAGTCCCGCGCAAGGTGACATAGTCACAGTTTGCAGGGGCTAGGATACGGACGTGTTTGGGGGACCAGTATTCTGTCGACCACAGGTGCAGCGCGTGGTGCCGGGGATTCCTGTCCTCCCAGCAGGTGGTAACAGGCAGGTGAAGTGACACATGCCAGAAACCATGAGTAAGCCATGTGGCCATCGGCAAATGTGCTCGAGGAATCCAGAAAACAGGGAGGCATCCTGAGGGTGGGAGCTGAGGGGAGACTCAAACCCAGTTTCAAATAGGCCCTACTGTAAGGGGCACTCTGCCAACGCCACCCACCACGTGCGTAACACCGCAGCTATGGCCAGCTTCCTGGGCTTGCTGCTCTTTTGTTTTTCAAAGGGTAGAAGCGCCAGATTAAATTGAGCACAGCGAAATCCATAAATAGGCTTCCCTCCTGCGTACCCTTGTCAGGAGAACAGAAGCAGCCTCCAAGGCCACAGTCATATCTGTCCATAAATCTAAAGATGGACTGTGAAGCTACTGTCTGCATGTGTCTACGAGGAGGCTGAGAGAGAGACATACCAGGATCCAGTGGAAGTCAGGGCAACGCGTTTTCATTTCCAACATGGCCTCACTCCTGCTCCCGTAATTAACAGTGACGGTGCCGAACAGATGAAAATCCAATTCAGAGACCTTCCCAACACCGGGGCCTCATGCTCGCGAGGACCAAACGTGCAACCAGAGCTAACAATTAATTACCAGGCTGCAGGCAATTACACGATTGTGTCAGCAGAAAATCAGGACGGAGACAGGAGAAAATGCAGTCGATACTGAGGTGAGCCACTGGATACAAAGCCGAACGGAACAACCGAACCGGCAGGTCACATGGCAAAGCCTTCCTTCTCAGGAGGGACTGTGGATTTCAGGGAGGCCCAGTGGAGCCAAGGTCAGGACTCTAGAACGCCTGTGTGGCCAGGACAGCCGGGACTCAGCATCCTTCTCCCCCACTCAGACGTCACGCAGACTTCTAAGGAGGCTCTCCCTTGCCGAAACTAAAACGCACCTCTGACCACCTCACGGTCATGGACACACACCGTGGTGGACATGGGCCCCGTGATCTTCCAAATGTGTCGTTCCAGAAACCAGACCATTCCGGACTTCACATCACCTGTCACTGGCGGACTCTGTTGGAAGATTCTAATTCAGGTCACAAATAATCAGAAGCACCTGTCGTGATGAGTCACGAGGCAGCGGTGGGAGCGGCGGGCCCCTCGGACAGGAAGTGAGGACTCCCCACTGCGGAATTCCAACACGAGCCGACTCCACGACTCTCCATACATGGCCTTCGATCTGCTGCAGTTTGAAGGCTCTTGGTTCAGAGGCCTGGGTGCTCACTACACATACCGGCTGAGACGTGTCTGAAGAAAACATCCCACCAAGCAGCAAGGCCACGGTTCTTGGTTTCTTTTCATTAAGCAAAGTAAATTGCAGTTCAGAATTGTTTCTACAAGTGATTTTGTGAAGCTATGATTCTTGTCTCAAAATTCACAAGTTCAGAAAATGCCTTGTCTCTTCATTGAATACTGTCACCGGGAGAGGCATGAACAAGGTACATTCCTCCCTGCCCAACTCCAAGCTGACAAGGCATCAACAGGGGTATCGCGGGAGGGCCTCTGCCGGCCAAGAGGAACACCCTGCGGGTCACTCCACGTGGTCCCGGGGAGGCCACAGCGACCCCTGAACCCTGGGGCTCGGCGGGGGGGATGAGCTCCCTCAAGGCCTCCTGAGTAGGCTCGATGCAAAGGGATTGAGACGGGCGCCGTCACTCTGCCCACTGATTCCACAAAACAGACATCGGGGGTCACCATAAGAACAGCCACCTCCCAGGACTTCCAGGGGCAACAGCCCAAGTCGGGAGAAGGAAATCTGGGCCCCGTGGAGTAAACAGTTCTCCCATCGTAAGGATGGTAAGAAGGACTTTTCTCCGAAATCCACCTCCCCCTGGCATGCTCTGTTTTCCAAGCTGCACTGGTGACAGAGTTCGCTTCCTGGGGGTCCCTGCAGAGATGACGGGTGGGTGGTGCAGCAGGGGCTGGCTCTGGGCCGCAGGGACCAGGCTCCTTCCCCAGCACCCTGTCCCAGCTGCGTGGCGGGGGGGCAGTGAGCAGACCCGGCAGAGGAGAGTCCCAGAGACTGATGCATTTAACACTAGTTTGAAAGAGCAAGGACACGAAGGGTGACAAACACCCAGCCAATCGCAGATCTGACGCACAAACTCAAAGTGCAAGACGAAGCAGATGCAATTCTGAGGCCCCATGGGCACCTCGGTCGGTTTCTGGGGCTCCTTTCTTCCTCCAAACACCTGCAGTTAGGGTTCCAGGGGCTTCAGTCAGCACCAAGCACAGCAGGGGGCTAGCCTCCCAGGATGCCCATCAGAAAGTACTTGGGATGACAGACGCTTCCTCTGTCACAGTTGCCGAGGCGGAAGTCCGGAACCCAGCTGAGTGCAGGGCCAGGCTCCCTCCGAAGGCTGTAGGGGGAGAGCCTCCCTGCCTCTCCCAGGTCTTTGTGGTTCCAGGCATGGCTCGGCTTGCGGCCACATCACTCCAATCTCCACCTGACTTCACATGGACTCTTCTCCCTGTTTCTCTGTGTGTCTCTTCTTTTCCTCTAAGGACACCAGTTATTGGATTCAGGGCCCACCTTAATCCAGATGACCTCATCTTAACTAATTACACCCACCAAGACCCTATTTCCAAAGAAGGTCACATTCTGATTCCCAGGGTTTGGGACGTGTACAGTTTGGGGGACACAGTTCAGGCCTCCGCAAAGCTGAGCAAGGGCTCTGGTCTCTGTGTGTCAGGACATCACTGACAGACCCACTGTGCCCATCGTCAAGACCCCGCGAGGCTGGTGGCGCCTGCTGCTCCCATGTCTTAGGTCGAATAGAGGACTCTTCTGCAGGGCCAGGACACCAGCCCCTCTCCATCACCCAGAAGTGCCCAAGCCATCCCTCTCTAGGCTTCTGTGATTCGGTGAAGCGTCTGGGTCCACAGCCAGGCCATCCTTCCCAAAGCCTCAGTGTCTCCCCTCCAGCTCCGGGTAACGCCTGCGCTGGCCCAGGAGATGTTCCTCTTCCTCCCACAGACCCCTCCCCTCCATTTGGCCTGAAGCAAAACCGAAGACAAGAAAGCTTCCAGGCTTCCGCAGCCTTGCTCCCCACCACTGCCCCCCGCCCCCTGCCCGAGGCGGCCAAGCATGAAGCCAGCCTCCTGTGTGTCCGGAGAAACGGGCCAGGGAGGCAGGAGCGAGGGGATGGGGGATCAACACGCAGACCGTCACTGAGCTCACGTTTCCTTCTGGCATCCTCACTCCCCAGGACCTCCAGAGAGACAGAGGAGCACAATGGGGGAACCACGAACATGTTTTCCCTAACTGAGCACTGACTGGGGCTTTGAGTACCGTGCGTCCTCAGAGGGCTGGGAACCGAATCACTGAGCCAGTAGCTGCAGAAAGCCACATTTTGGTGTAACACACTGAAATTAATTCACTGAGCTTAAAGAACGTGTTGTTTCAATCGATATGCTTCCTAAGAACTTTATAAGCTGCAAGTTTTCTTTTCTTTGGTCAGACATCAGGTATTCTCACCCAAACGGTGCTTAACCCTGAGAAGTCTCCTAAAAACTAAAAATATATCAAATATATTAATGTAATCTAGAATGTGCCTGCTCTTTATAAAAGAAAACATAAAATTTACTGACAACAAAAAGATTTTAGAAGTATTTTACCAGAATTACATTGGTTTTTACAGGCTTTCCAGATAATGATTGACACACACACACGCACACACATGCATGTACACAGGAACATGGACACACACACATGAATGTACATACATGGGTATGCACACACAAATGTGCACACATGGACACATGCATGCACATGGCCACACGTGGACGTGTGTACACACGCCCATGAATGCACGCAAGCACGGACATACATGCTTGTATACATGTATGTGCACTGCACGCGTGTATGCACACGGGGACATTGACATACATGCACACGTGTGCACTCACATGTACGTGGACACACACATATCAACTGAAAAACTGAAGAGATGATCCAGGGATTCAAGTCCAAAGATTAAACAAGCAAGCAAGTTCTCTCCATTCCCCGCATGTAGGGGTCATTACCTCCCTTTGGACCTGAGCCATCAGAATAGTCTCAGCTTTTGAATTCCCTTTGAAATTGGAAAGGCTTGAGGGAGCAAACATCGCATTTCCAAATACCCACCCCTAGCTTTCCCGTGGGGTTTGGCTCTCAGGGTACAAGTCTTTGCCTCACTCGCACCTGCCTCTACGTGACAGACCCAGGAGCAGGGCTTGGGAGGCATCACACTGACCCTCCCCCGGCACGGCATCCAGCTCTTGGACACCTGCTCTCCCAGCCGACGGCCGCTGTACCCTGGCAGAGGCAGCAGGCAGCGCCCACCGGTGCTGCTCAATCCCTGCAGGCATCCTCTGACCCCGACCAAAACCATAGCCCCGCACTCCTGCAGGGTAGGTGAGGACACCTGCCGTCCAGGGGAGTCAGCATCCATGTGTCAAGCCGCTGAAACACTTCTCAGTCCCTCCTTGGAGGCAGGCGCCTCTGGCCAGTGATGCTCAGACAGTGGATGTTGTCATTTGGGCCGGATTTTCTTTTTCATTGTTTAAAAACCATCGTGAGTGAGGAGGTACCAGCCTCCCAACACCCGTCATGTCCGCGGCAATAAGGTAGATTCAATCTGCCTTAATAATGTGGATAATTACTAGCATTTCAAATTTAATTAAGAAAGATGCTTCTGGCTTTCTTTGTATTGAGCCTCATATCTCTGCTCATCTAACATCCAGGGATTAACAAGAAAAGGAACTCTTTACACAAAATCTTTAGGGCATCCAAAGCGCACAATGCCTGAGTCTCGAGACACCAGACCAGCCTCTCCTCCCCCTACATTCACGCTGCTGCAGCACAGCCTCTGTGCGGGGCCAGGTGCCCACGGGCTGTGGATCCGAAGGTGAACGTGGCACTTCACTGCCCAGGCAGGTGGGGGGACCAGGCTCCAAGTGTGCCGGGCATCCCCGTGCCTAGAGGGGGGTGGGCAGGGCTTCAGGATTCTGGGGGACGTGGCCTGACCTGGGCTTCCAAGGCAGGCACGATGGCAACAAGACAGGAGGGAAAGGAGATAGATTCAAGGTAGAGGAAAAACTCTCTGTGGAAACCTAGAAATCATGGTGCGCCTGGGTGACTCAGTCAGTGAAGCATCTGCCTTCAGCTCAGGTCATGATCTCAGGGTGCTGGGATCGAGTCCTGCATCGGGCTCCCTGCTCAGCGGGGAGTCTGCTTTCCCTTGCCCTATGATCACCCTCCCTCCCCAATGCTCACGTGAGTGCTCTCGCTCTCTCACTCTCTCAAATGAATAAAGGGAGGGAGGGAGGGAGGGAGGAAGAAAGAAAGAAAGAAAGAAAGAAAGAAAGAAAGAAAGAAAGAAAGAAACCAAGAGACCTAGAAATCATTGAAAGCTTTGGATCTGGCCCCTTAGGCTCCCAAACAATGAGATGGAGGTTGCTCAAGGGGGGGAAATGTAAGTAATGTCATCGGCCCCATGACCCAGACACATCCCATGAGCAACTGTGACTGGCAGGAGTCCAGTGCCGCTACCCTCAAGAATATCATGGGCAGTGTGCGATGATTCTTGTCAGGTCACCTCTCAGTTCTGCCTCCCCGTGTCCACCTAACAGGAGGGGTGGGAGGTTCTTGGTGTTTACCTCGAAGGGACCTTGTCTTTGGCAAGAACCCATTGGGTTCTGGGATTTCTAGTTTACTTTGAGATTCAAAGACAGCGAGTCACTAAAATTCTGCCTGTGCAGAGGGGGGGTGGGGTTGGCTGACGATGCAGAACAGAGCCGAAATACAGCTCAACAGCTCGCCAGATCACCACTGGCGTGAAAACCAAGTCACTCTGTAAACTGATATCCAAGTGCATTCCGGCCACATTGATACCAGATTTGGAGTTTGAATTTAAAGGAAGTGGGGGGAGGCAAAGAGGGTCTCAACTGGAGCATTGGATGAGAAAGGGCAGCTGGTGCAGAGGCAGAGGTAAAACCCAACGGAGCCCGGCAGGGCTGGATGGAGCGGGCAGCGAGGGGCCGCAAGGGGCCTGGGAGCACAGCGGCTAATCGGGGTGGACCGGCCAGCTTCGTTCTGGGCACGGTGACTGTGAAGCGGGCTCGGGACTCGCAGGTGGTTCAGGGGAAGTGGTTTCGTCCTCACGTGGGAGAAATCGGGTGCTCCAAGGGACCTGAGGGTGACACCCCCGTTTACAGAAAGATTAAGTGCCATTTGTGTTCCATTTAAAACATCTACTGCTGTTCTACAAACACCGGGCACGGCCTCTACTTAATGAGTCCAGTGTAATCAAGACTTCCAATCATGAGCGTGCCTGTGAATCTTGCAGCTGAGTTCTGGTCTGCACACAGCCCTTTCCTGATGCATCTGAGATTAAATTTTCATTCGGCCCCAGAAGTGTCGACTATTAAAGGGCTCGTCCCAGCCTGACACTGTTTATGTATCAAAACCAACAGAAAAAATTGGGAGACTATTGTCTTCAGATATCACATGGACTCGACCACACACGCACACCACATCCCGAGCACTTGACCAAGTAAGTGGAGACTGGACGCCAGTGTAATAAACGGCAGAAGGTCTGGAGCCTCTGGCTGGGAGACCAGACCGCTGCAGAAGCAAACAATCTGCCAGGAGGGGAACGCGGCTAAGGCCTTCCCGGGCAGCTCCTGACACAGTATGCTCCCCAAACAACACTGAGCTTTCAAATCAAAGAAGGAAATCGTTTAAATGTTTGAAGTGGTTCATTCGTTCCGCAGCTCTGCAGCCCGCTCTCCTACGCTGCTTTGCTGGGGCACCCTTTTGAACCACGTTCACCCTCCTGACCAGCTCACGCTGATTTTCCTCCGAATTCCCCAGGCACTTGGGGCCTGGTGCCAGGATCACCTACCCGGTGCTCAGCGGAGGCCCTGCTCTGAGGTCGCCCCAGCCGCACGCTGACCCACGCGGATCTCCACCCACCCTGCTGCCCTGTGTGTGTTCCTACAGAGGCTGCCAGTGCGGGAGGCCTGTGGGCTTGAGCCCTCCCATCCAGCAAACATCCTCCTTTCTGTGGCCTGATTCACCTTCCAGTCTGGCTGGAAAGCCTTTCCACACACGCACACCAACGGTGTGATAGCCACAGGGATTTACACACCGGCGGTAAAGCCACAGACTATGGAGCCACTTGCAGCCCTGATTACAGCTACCAGCACTGAGACTGTAACATATCGTACCTGCGAGGATAAGGAGAGTGATCTCATTCGTTACATAAAACGAAAGAACCGGATTTCCAGAAAATCAATACCCTGAAAAACTTCTATTTTTACTAAAGTAGGACACAACTTTGTTCAGCATTATAAACAAAGTACAAAAGATACAAAACAAAGTCAATATAACAATTCCAAATCTTTTTTCCTTGAACTTAATTTGGAGCAGATCTCCCATCAATATATCTGTGAATTATACTCATCAACCAACATCCGATGGGTGCCTAGCCCCATGGTAAAGAGACCGCGCAGGTGCTGGGAATGAGGGCTGGCCAGAACAGGGGTCCCTGCCCTCCAGGGGACTCTGGTTTGGTGAGAGAAAGCACCACCAAGGCGGGCGATTACAGGGCAGCAGATTCCACCAGGATCGGCACAAACACTCAGGGGCAGGAGCAGCTTGTGCCGCTAACATTCAAAGAACCAAGTTGAACTTTGAAAAGCTTAGGAAAAACCACCTTGGCTTGTGATCTGGATCTCAAGGAACAACATTTACTCCTGGACATGTCTGCCGAAGGGACCCCTGCAGGCAATGTGAGGCCAAGGTCCCCAACACCTTAACAGGGTCCCCCAAAGTGATGGGGAGCCGAGCTTCAGGCCACAGGCCTGGACCCCATCTGCTACCTGCAGGCAGAGCCCTAGACATGGTCACAGGGCTGCTGCCCCTTCCCCAAAGGCAGCCTTCCCGGGACAAAGGCAGATAATGAGGTGTTTTCCGGAGGCCTTTGATCCTTACTCTGGCTAAAGTCTTGAAAGAACAACAGCATTGAGCCCTGTACCCAGGAGGAGCCTCTGAGAACACCTGAGCACAGGCCCTCAGAGGCTAGTCCACAGCCCCTTCCAGGTCGGCAGCTGAGAACTCCATGCTGGGTAACCCTCCCCACCCCATCCCCCCACTGCCAGTGACAGGACCATGGACAGCTCACTGGCCTCTGGTCCTGGCTCCACGCCAGACCCACCTCCTCTGAGTAGAAAGGAAATCCCTGGTAAGTGCATCTCTCTCTCTCTCTCTCTCTCACACACACACACACACGATATTTGGAACAAGATCTGTGGCTATCAAAGATCAGCATTCCCTTGAATTCTCAAATGGAAGCATTTTAATTGTTATATCACATTCTAGTCATCTTATAAATCATTCATTTTCAAAATGGTATCAAAAAACAGAGGAGGGAGGCTGTAC
>NW_024426885.1:2582373-2604369 GCF_017311325.1 Ursus maritimus
AATCATTTTCACTAATGGCAGGATGGCGTCCCCTCCCCGACCACCGAGCCAGGCTAGAATGTCAGCAGATAGTAGCCCCCCAAGGGCCAGAGACACAGCTAGTTGCGCTCTATCCTCAGCTCCTATACCCACCTGGCTCAAGCAAGATGCCCAAGGAAAGGCCACCAAATGAATGGATGGCCCTATCTCAGACAGAAAGGATATCTTGCTTTTTTACATTTTTTTTCATCACGATAAGTGCACTCTTGAATCCCCATCCCTTATTAAACACATCCCCCCATCCATCTCCCCTCTGGGAACCATCAGTGTGTTCTCTAGAGTTAAGATCTGTTTCTTGGTTTGTCTCTTTTTTCCCCTTTGCTGGTTTGTTTTGTTTCTCAAATTTTGCATATGAGTGAGATTATCCGGTATTTGTCTATGTCTGACTGACTGATTTCACTTAGCATAATATCCTATAGCTCCATCTATGTTGTTGCAAATGGCAAGATCTCATTTATTTTTATGGCAAAGTAATATTCCATTGTATGCATACACCACATCTTCTTTATCCATTCATCAATCGATGGACATTTGGGCTGCTTCCATAGTTTGGTTATTGTAAATAATGCTGCAATAAACATAGGGGTGGAAAGGATATCTTTCTTAAATTGTTCCCCTAAAATACATCCCCAGAGATTACTGATGCAAGGCTCAAACCGAATGAAAATCCATAGGAATTCTGCATCCTATCCATAACGTGCTCAGTGAGTGGAAGAGGGTTTAATGTAAACACGATTTAAATTACTGCTCCGCAGTAGAATCAGTCACAGATGTTGCTCCTGTGACCCCGGCACCCGCCCCTCGACCTACCCAGGGGCATGCCGACTCTGGTCTGCAAGGCTCAGACTCACGGGAACAGAGTATCCGATGTGGTAGGTTTATAGCTTTCAAGCTACCGCTGCCAAGAAACCAGTCACTTGACATTTCTAAAATTTATATCTAAATAATTACATGTGGTAATTGAAAGCATTAAAAACCATGCTATGTGCCAAACAGTTAATTAAAAATAAAAAAGCATGCAAACACAAACATTTTGCTAGTTAAAGAACTTCAAACTGCAGGTTATAATCAATCCTGCCAGGGCCTATAGGCTGACAGACTGACCCGTCAAAAAGGTTAGGGCATGTGGGGATTTGAGAGGAAAAAACATGGGTGGGGGGGTGTTGTAGAGACAGGTGAGGAGGACACGACGCTTACCTTCTCGTGGCTCAAGGCAAGCCCAGCAATGCAACTTCCTGGCCTGTCGTAACAAATTCCCATGGATTCAGTAGCTTAAAACAACAGAAGTTCATCCTCTCAAAGCTCTGGAGGCCAGAAGTCCAAAATCGAGGTGTGCCTGGCTGGTTCTTCTGGAGGCTGTGAGGGAGCCCCTGTCCTGTGCCCCTCCCCCAGCTCGTGGGAGCTCCCGGCAATCCTCGTCACTCCTTGGCTTGTGGCCGTGTCCCTCCAGTCCCTGCCACTGTCATCCCACGCTGCTCTCCTGTGTCCTCTCATCTTGTACTAAGGGTGCCTGTCACTGGGCTTAGGGCATGTCTCAGGCCACACCCCTGTCCAGCATAACCTCCTCTTAATTTAACTAGTTACACATGCAATGACTCAATCTCCAAATAAGGTCACATTCTGAGGCTCTGGGTGGACATGAATTTTGGGGACCTGGGGACACTATTCAACCCAGGACAGGCAGCGAGGGCCTCAAGGTCCAGCCAAGGGGCCAGAGCCACGAGCTCTCCACACTAAGAGGACCGTGATGTGTCCAGCGAAACATCTTCATGGCTGCTCACAGGCTGTAGGGCGCTCAGCAGAGCAGGCATCAGGGATGCTCCCTCGGTCCTTGGAACCTTATCCCATCCTTGTACTTCCCTCTCAGAAGAGCGAAGGTGCTCTATCTAAATGCTCTCCATCCACACGACCACTGATAGCTACTGGTTCTTCCAGGCAGGGTGGCCTCCTGGTGGTGAGTTGGTCGTCCCTGAGAACAGTCCTGGCCCTAGAAGTCGCTGGTATGCAGCACAGCACTTCTCCGGGAACACTGCACACCTTTCTATCCAGGCCCATGCACAGCAGGAGCTGATCTGAAGGGTCCGGCCCTGAGCGGCCCACACAAGGAGGAGAGAGCTCACACCAAGTTCTCTGACGGCCTCACAGGAGGAGCTCTCTTCAAGTAGAGAGAACATTCCAGAAGGATGAACTGCGCGAATGCAGGAAGGTGGGGAAGTGTGGGGCATGCACGAGAAACCCTGGAATCGCCCCAGGTAGCTAAAGTACAGGTGTGCAGTGTGCAGTGGGGGGAGACAGGGTGCAGCTCTAGTACAGGTGTGCAGTGTGCAGTGGGGTGGAGACAGGGTGCCGCTCAGGTACTGTGGGTCAGTGTGCAGTGGGGTGGAGACAGGGTGCAGCTCGAGTACAGGTGTGCAGTGTGCAGTGGGGTGGAGACAGGGTGCAGCTCGAGTACAGGTGTGCAGTGTGCAGTGCGGTGGAGACAGGGTGCAGCTCATGTACAGGTGTGCAGTGTGCAGTGCAGTGGAGACAGGATGCAGCTCGAGTACAGGTGTGCAGTGTGCAATGCAGTGGAGACAGGGTGCAGCTCGTGTACAGGTGTGCAGTGTGCAGTGGGGTGGAGACAGGGAGTGGGGTGGAGACAGGATGCAGCTCGGAGACAGGGTGCAGCTCGAGTACAGGTGTGCACTGTGCAGTGGGGTGGAGACAGGGTGCAGCTTGAGTACAGGTGTGCAGTGTGCAGTGGGGTGGAGACAGGGTGCAGTTCGAGTACAGGTGTGCAGTGTGCAGTGCGGTGGAGACAGGGTGCAGCTCGAGTACAGGTGTGCAGTGTGCAGTGGGGTGGAGACAGGGTGCAGTTCGAGTACACGTGTGCAGTGTGCAGTGCGGTGGAGACAGGGTGCAGTTCGAGTACAGGTGTGCAGTGTGCAGTGGGGTGGAGACAGGATGCAGCTCGAGTACAGGGTGCAGCTCGAGTACAGGTGTGCAGTGGGGTAGAGACAGGGTGTGGCTAAAGTACAGGTGTGCAATGTGCAGTGGGGTGGAGATAGGGTACAGCTCGAGTACACGTGTGCAGTGTGCAGTGGGGTGTAGACAGAGTGCAGCTAAAGTACAGGTGTGCAGTGTGCAGTGCGGTAGAGACAGGATGCAAAGTCGCTCCAGCTGGAGCCTCTGAGGCTTTCTCAGACTTTTTCTGCAAATATGCCCCTTCCACATGTCTTATTTCCTTTTGGGGGAATCCGTAAGATTGCAGGCTTTCTCTCTTTCCGAAAGGCCAGGCTAGGTGCTGATAGCCTCCTGTTTGTTCTCCCCAGTGTGGTGTCCTGACATGCTCAAGCCTGTGAACCTTCCCCCATCCTGCAGGCAGGCTTTCTGTGCATGCTCACTAGCGGTCTGCAAGTGCTGGCATGTGCCTCCCTCAGGAGTGCACACAGGGAGCCAGCCACGGGGCGGGAGGGTTTGGGGGAGGAACACAGAACCCTGGGCCAGTTGTGGTCTTTGTTACCCCTGTCCTTGGGCCAGTGGGGGATTCTGCAGGTGAGGTGCCCCAGCAGCCAGGGTGGGCTTCTGATTAGTAGGATGACCCCTGAGGCACTGAGTAGCTCCCCTTTGATGAGTTCCAACCCCGGCTTCTGTGCTACCAGCTTCTCCCAACCACTCAGCCATGCTGATCTTGCAGCATTCTGGGCGGCCAAGTCTACACTGGGTAGAGCCCCAGAAAGCTGCAGAAGCCGGGTACTCGCTCCTTCTCACACTTCCCGGAGGATGAAATCGCAGGGCGGGGGGTATTATCTCCCCCAGCCTCTCTCCTATTTGCTGGTGGAGGCATCCTCGGTGCTCCTTGACTTGTGGAGGCACTGCTCCGAGCCTCTCCCTGCATGGCTCCTGTGCTTTCACATCACCCTCCCTCCATGTGTGTGTCTCTGTGTCCATTGTCTCCCTCTTATAAGATCACCGGGCACACTGGATCCGGTCCCACCTGAATGACCACATTTTACTTGCTTATGTCTGTACAGACCCTATCTCCAAATAAAGTTACATTCTGGTTCTGAGTTAGGATTTCAACACATGAATTCTGGAGGAACACAATTCAATCTGTGCTAGGAGGTGACGATGAAGATCTTGAGAAAGGTCAGAGCACGGCAGCCTGAGGCAGATGGACTATGAGGAGGCCACCTGCCTTGGGGGGGGAGGCAAGGGAAGGAGAGGAGAACCCCGGCTTCTGTAGTTTAGACTGAGCTGGCTTCGTGAGAGCCTTCACTTCTCAGATGGGCTGGGAGCGGGGCACCAGCGATGTCTTAGGAGAGTTACTGCCAACCCAGTGGGTCTGCAACCCCTGTCCCTCTTGCCCCAGGTTGTTCAAGCCCTTGCAACTGGAGTAGGCAGCTGGGACATCCCACCGCCCACCAGAGTGGTACCCCCAGAACCCAGCTGTGCCCGGGGCTTCAGTCATCACTGAGAACCTCAAGTATAAATGATGGCATTTGGCCATGACCAGCCCCATGCACTGCTTTTTACCCACCTCCTATGGGGACCCATCAGACCAAGCGTCAAGAGACAGGGAAGCACAGAATGTGTCTTATTCCCCAGATGCCATGACTGCTGATGTGTGAGGGTCCCCACACGTCAGGGATAAGGGTCCCCTCCTGTGCGGAAGTTTCCAGGCCACACCTGCACCTCCTTTAGTTTAAGACTGCATGCCTAATAAATTATCTTCATCTTTAGAAATGACATAAATGTCATTAGAAACTAACCTGAGTTTACTGGCTTTATTTAACTCCTGACAGGTATAGAATACAACATTAAAAATGCAATTACCTTGGGCACTGGGGGAGAAACAAACCCATCAGGGGCACGTCTTGTGGGTGAGAGGAGATATTTACATCTCATAAATCTTACAGTTCTCACAGCCACATCCCAAAATAGGACTATGGT
The DNA here is from genome assembly GCF_017311325.1 of Ursus maritimus. Classification (NCBI taxonomy): domain Eukaryota; kingdom Metazoa; phylum Chordata; class Mammalia; order Carnivora; family Ursidae; genus Ursus; species Ursus maritimus. The sequence continues at coordinate 2,587,345 of NW_024426885.1, forward strand.
ACCTTATTATCCCAAACTTCTCCACCATTAGAGGCAAGTTATTCATTGCCTGTTACCACTGATGAGATGCAAAAACAACGACTCTGCTCAAACAAGGAGAGTTTCCCAACAAAGCATGCTGGATTGGAAGTCAAAGCTTTATGTGCCACACTGACTGGGCCACAGGTGGCCCTGACACTGGGTCACTCTTGTGGGTGTGTCTGTGAAGCTGCTTCTGGATGAGATTAACATTTGGATCCCCAGACTGGGTGAAACGGAGTCCCTACCCTATGATGGTGGGCCTCCTCCAATCAGTTGAAGGCCTGCTGATAGAGCCAAAGGGCTCACACACACCCAAGTAAGGGGACATTTTCTTCTGCCTGACTGCCTTGAGCTGGGACACTGGTTTTCGCCTGTCTCGGGACAGGAACGGAAACCCTGACTCTTCCTGGGTCTTGAGCCTGCCAGCTTTGGACTGGCGTTCCTGGCATTTACACCGACTCTCCTGGTCTCCAGCCCAGACTGCAGATCTTTGGACTTGTCAGCCTCCATTATCATCTGACCCGATTCTGGTGGCTCTGTGTCTATGGAGAACCCTGCCTGATACACTATCATTGCACCATTATCATTCAGTGATTTAACAAATATTTACTGAGCACCATAGAGGGCTGTTATTTTTATACTTAATACTGATTACGCATTCTCCAAAAATGGCACCCTGACTTTCTCTGGAGGCCAGCTCCTCCATGTCTCAATCTGTGTGGTTCGGCCAGGATGGACCCCACCTCCCTTGCATCCCACAGTTCAGGGTAAACACGTGACCCAAGCCTGGCAAATCCACACCCCAATCCTGTGGCCTCAGCAATTGATTTATGCCTGGGCAGGTGACCCAAGATCATCTAGTTACAGAAAATCCCAGTATCCCAATTTTGGAACCATCAGGAAGAGACTCTCCCTTCCCACTGGAATTTCATGTGAAAATTTCTGGTGCTGGACCGCCGAGGCCAGCTCACATGGACCCACCAAGAGCCAAGGCAACACAGATGGAAGCAGAGAGCTCACGGAGATGAGCTCAACAGAGGCTCTAACCCTCCAGCACTCTTGATTTTATGACCTCTTTGCCATGGAGAGAGGGGTGTCTACCACTGGCAACCCAAAGAACCCCACCTTTGTGCCAGGTACCCAGAAATGCTTCACCATGGGCCCTCATTGGGCTTAATGGAGCTGACTTCAAAGAATAAGGCAAATGGACTGCCATTCTGCACCACATAAGTATGAGATATTGGGGACCACTCCCATCCCCTCAGACAAGAAGGTCATGAGGGTGTCACGTGTCTGTCTCTTGGTCACAGAGCAAAGGGTAAGCAGCGTCCAGGCCAAAGCCATAAGTGGGCTCCCTCACCACCTCAGAATGAGGTGATGCTGAGGAGAGTAAGACATACTGCAAGGAAGAACATCTGGGATCTAGAAAAAGAACATGGTGCCCACTGCCCACTGGATCGAGACCACATCTCTTCTGCTCAATTTTAAGAAAGAGTGGGAGCTACTTCACACCTATTTATCCTGAAACATGTATGTTTCCTGCACACCAGCTATGCCCATCCCTCCTTGTAAGTTGTTAATCTGATTTTCTTGTACTGCCTCCCATTTCACTGATGTAACAGGATATAAGAAACCACTTTATCCAACACGAACATCCGTAAAAATCAGGAAAGAGAAAATGAAGGCCCAGAGTAGGCTGAAATCCTCTTCACGCCTGCCTTGATGTCTTCAAGGACATAAGCATCTAACCCATACTTAATTTCACGGGTGTGTAACTGATCTTGCCCCCTCCACTGGCTCAGACTACATAATGAGCTCACATGCCTTTTAATAGTCAAATTAATAATTCCATGTGTCCAAACTGCATTTGTAAGAATGCTTTCCTTCCTTCAGCTTGGGATCTCCTTTTCCCAAAACCTCAGTCACCGCACAGGTACACTCAGCTCCCTACAGACCAGGTGAGAAGCCCAGGAGGCCCTGGCTCATGTCTGTGGCTGCTGATGCAGCCACACGACAAAGCCACTGGCCCAGTTCTTCAACACGGACCCTGCCCAGCACAGGCCAACATGCCAGGTCTCACCATGGCTCCAAAACCAGTCTCTCCACATTAGGGGAACATTAGGGGAAGGACACCTCTTCCTCCCATGTCAGACTCAGCTCTTACCACTTTTACCACCATAGGGCTGCATCAAGGACAGTCTTGTTAATTTACACACACACACACACACACACACACACACACACGCATCAACTCTTTTAGAGCAACCCAAGGTGCCAGGTGGCGGGGTCAGAAGCCACACATTGCATCCAGACAAGAAAGAACATCCTTCTAAGACCTTGGGGAAGGACTACTTTCTGAATGCCCAAATGGTGTGGTTGTTGGCCAAAGCTCATCATTAGGACTGTATGTACCACCGTTAGCCAGAGATGGGTGGATGAGGGCAGGACCTGAGCTGTATGCTGGACCTGGCCTCACTCCAGGGGACCAGAATCATCCCCATCTCCTACACAGACACACACACAAAGGCTTCAAGACCTCCCACATCACCTTTTCTTGCCCCAGGGAAATCGAAAGTGACTGCTGTGGCCCCCAAAGACAATCACGAAAATAACAGTCTGATGTCAGTCCACTTTCCAGAGGCCAGAGTACCGGCCTTGGTAAGGGTCACCTTGTTAACTAGCATTGTGCACTCAGATCTTCTCTGACACACAAAAGGCTCAGTACCAATCAGTGCTAATTGCAGGTTTCTGGGCTACCTTCCTGGCTCAGCTGTTTAGCAAAAATTGCATTTCATTACATTTTATACTAATCAGCTTCAAGAGCAGAGTGCAAAATTAACTTGGAATAATTTCATGCTCTCAAGTAACCTTTATTTCCTAAATTGGGGTGCTTTGCAGTAACTATTTTATCCTACTGTATAATAACAGTGTTCTTTGCATTAGGGTATAGCACTTCTATAACAGCTGTTATCTTAATCAAATATCAATGGCTCATCTTTATTTCAGCATTAAGTCAATAGCACATGCCATTTGTTACCTCATAAACTTCAATACCATAAGTGTTATTGGTTAAATAAGTGTTCTCTAAAGTGTGGTTTAATGAATCAGAACCAATTTAAAAGACAGTCTGGCTTGAAATACTGAAATCTGCCAAATTTAAGACTTCTGTAAAACATCAGAATCCTCAGGTAACCAAATGTTCAGCTGTCCTTTGAGCACGCACCCTCTTCTAACGAGCCTTCACATGGTGTGGTTTCACTGAAGATAGAAGGTAGCATGTGCATGTTGAGGACTCACCCACCACAAACCTGGCTCCTGCACCTGCATTCCCACTCCTTCCTAATACATCTTTAACACACACTTGCCCAAACTTGTCCTTCAAAAGCCAATATGAAGCGAAGGAATACCATGCTTAGCGTAACTTAACAGTCATGTATTTAAAGAGGATTTGGGGGTTTCCATCAACTGAAAGTTCACTGTCAGACAACAGAATAACCCAGACATCAAAAAGGCCAAAGCAATCTTGAGCTACAATAACAGAGTCATAATATCAAGGAAGCAGGAGGTAATAGCCTTACACTATAATTGGAACTTGCCTGGAGTGTCATATTTAAATACGAGCCCCTCACTTGGAAAGAAAAAGAGAAAATAGAGGAGAACAACCTACATGGTTTAGGGACTGAAATCGGGCCCTGAGAGATAAGAGGAAGGTTGGTCACTGGATTTGGATGCATGTCACAGCGGCGGCACTGGGACTAATCAGTAAAAATGACAAGCTGGGAGGAGCTTTCTGCACACATAGCTGCTCCGGCATGGAACAAGCCATTTTAACAGGTCAGCTACTTGGAGTTGCAATTCCAAAAGTGATGAAAAGCTATAGAGAGAAAGCCTAGCAAGCGGTCTCCTTGTGTCTGCCTTAGTAAGTCTGTATTTCACTGAAATATTCTCTAGGCAGAACACAGTGGTCTTCTTGAATTGAGGAGATAAAGTGGGAGTCCACAAGAGACAAAGAGGCTAGAGGTCACAGAGTGCCAGCAGGGAGAGGGCTGTACATGGTGAGAACTCCAGAGACCTGCAGAGGGCTCCCCTCAAGTGGTTGGCACAGTACGGCCAGTGCATGCATGTGGAAAAGCTACCCAAGACCAGGAACAGGGCCCCGTGAGAGGATTAGAGGGAACAGTGACGGAGCTCACACAAAGCCTGAACAGGACCTATTTCCAGCAGCCAGAGAGGGAAAATTTTAAGTTACAGGGTATAAGGCAGAGCGCTCAAAAGAGTTCTGTTTCAGTAGTGGAATAAATTAACCCCAGGTTAAAATTTTTTGCTCCCATCTGAGAAACATAAAATCAAAATCTGACAGGATCAAATTGTTTCCATGGAACTTAGCCATGGTACAAAACAAAGCTCAAAAATATTTACAGGAATAGAAAAATATCCAGCATACAAGGGAAAACTCACAATGTCTGGCATTCAATCAAATACTATCAGGCATATAAAGAAATAGGAAAATAATACCTATTATGAAGAGAAAAAAGCAATCTATCAAAACTGACCCAGAATTCACACAGGTGACAAAGTTAGTAGAAAAGGACCAAAACAGTTGTTATAACTTTTCTCTACGTTCCAGAAGATAGAGGAGGGACTATACATTAGGAAGACATTTAAAAAGACCCAAAATGAAGTTCTAGAAATGAAAATTATAAGGGGTGAGATTAAAATAGATATGATGGATAGAAGTAATAGCAGATTAAACACTGCAGAAGAAAAGATTACTGAACTTGAAGACATAGGTGAAATTAACACAGAGGGAAAGTGGCCCAAACAAACGAAGGGTATCAGGTGTCGTGGAGCAACATCAAGTGGCCAAATACACAACAAGAGCTCCTGGAAGAGGAGAGGTTAAACGTAGCACAGCCAACATCTTCTAAATTTGATGGGAACTTGAGCCCATAAGTCAGAAATAAATACTCTGCAAACCTAAGGCACAATAAACCTGAAGAAAACTACACAAAGGCACGTTAGAGTCAAATCGTTCAATGATAAAGGAAAAAAATGTTAAAGGAAGCCAGAGAAAAGTGTTGCATTAGCTGCAGAGGACAAGAGATAAGCATAACAGCAAATGGGGACAGTTCCAGCTGAAGGACAATGGCTCAACTTTAAATTATTGAAAAACACTGTCAACTTAGAATCCTAGAATCCTCTTAACTCCATAAAAATGGCAATTTTTTAGACACAAAAATGCTGAAAACCATTATCACCAGTGAAACTGCACTGCAAGAAAAGAAGTCAAAAGGAAAATGAGAGCAGATGGAAATCTGTATCTACGCAAAAGAATACAGAATACCAGAAACGGTAACTATATGGGGTAAATATGAAGACAGTTATTATTTAAATCACTTTAAAACAGAGTTGACTGTTTAAACCAAAATCAGTAAGAATGCATTGTCTGGTTTATAGCATATGTAGAAGTAAAATGTATGGAAATGATAGAGTAAGGATGGGAGACAGGTATGGCTTTAATTGTAAGGCTCTTGCACAGCCAGGTAATATCACTTGGAAGTTGACTGAGACACATTAAAGATGTATAAAGAAACCATTACAATAACAAAACAAAAAATTATAGCTAATAAAAGAGATAAAATGGAATCGTACAAGTAATCAAAAGGAAGCAGAGAAAGAACAGGAACAAACAACAAAAGGAATAAATACGAAACAAATAAAAAGATAGATTTAAAAACAACCATATCTGCATCTCATTAACTATAAACAAGCCAAACACCTCAATTAAAAGGCAGAGATTGTCAGGATAGATTTTTTTTTTTTAAAGCAAGACTGACTGATATGCTGCCTACAAGAACCTGTTTTAAATATAAAAACATAAATAGTTTAAAGGTAAAATGATAGGAAAAGATAGATCATTCCAAACTCATCAAAGGTAAAGCTAGAATGGATACGTTAATATCATATGAAGCAAATTTCAGAGCAAAGAACATTAGCAAGTTCATTCCACAATGATGAAAAGGTCAGTTCCCGAAGATGTGAGATAAGAAGATAAAACAATCTTAAGTATTTGTGATCTAACGGCGGAGCTGAAAGTGCATAAGGCAAAGACAGATCTGCAAGGAGAATATAAACAAGCCCACAATTACACTCAGAGATGTCAGTGCCTCTCTCTCACAGACTGACATAAAAAGCAGATCAAAAATCAGCAAAGATGGGGCGCCTGGGTGGTTCAGACGCTTAAGCAGCTGCCTTTGGCTCAGGTTATGTCTGGGAGTCCTGCGATGGAGCCCCACGTCGGGCTCCTTGCTCACTGGGGAGTCTGCTTCTCCCTCTTCCTCTGCCTGCCTCTCCCCCTGCTTGTGCGCTCTCTCTCTTTCTCTCTGTCAAATAAATAACAAATCTTTAAAAAAAGGAAAGAAAAGAGAAGAAAATCAGTAAAGATTTGGAAGACCTGAACCACACTACCAAGCACATTCACCTAATTCACAGTGATACAACATCTTGCCCAACAGCAACAGAATTCATATTTTTCTTAGGTCCACATGAAACATTTCCTCAGGCCACAGCTGGGACCATAAAATGAGTCTCTAAAAACTGAATAGGATTCATACATACATCTAGCCTGTTCTCTGGCCAGAATAAAATTACAGTATAAATCAACAACAAAGATATCTAGAAAATCCTCAAGTATTTAAGCACTAAATGACATATGACTCTTAGCAGGTGGAAGAATGGCCCCACAAAGATGTCCAGATCCTAATCCCCAGAACCTGTGAACACATGACCTAACGTGGCAGAAGGAACTTTGCAGATGTGATTGAATTCTCTTATGAGACAGCTTACCCTGGATTACCCAGGAGCCCAACATGATCACCAGGGTCCTTCTAAGGGGAAGGCAAGAGCATCGGAGTCAGTAGTAAAAGACATGACAACATGAGTGGGAGGGATCAAAGGAACAGGCTCCGAAAGGGAATGTGGGTGGCCTCTTCACAATGAAAAAGAGGCAAGTTAGTGGGGTTTCCCCTTGAAGCCTCGAATGAATGTAACCCTGCTGTCACCTTGATTTTAGGAGCTTAACCCCCAGAGTTATAGGAAAATTAATGTGGTAATTTGTGAAAGTAGCCATAGGCACCCGATACAAACACCAAGCTTCCTGTGGGGGATTCCTCCCCAGCACAAAGTCTAATGCCTTTGCTGTAGGAGAGGCCCAAGAACTTGTGAACACACGACACTGGGTAGAAAGTTCTCCAGGAGAGCTAGAAAATAAGTCATGATTATCATGGTCATTTTCCTTTAATTCCACTGGGGGAAAAAAAAAAAAAAAAAAAAAAAGCTATGGAAAAAAAATGAATTGTTTTTGAATTTTAATTTCTGCCCTCCTCAAAAAAACCCGCACTAAAAAGACACAGATGGCAAAGCAAGGCAGACAAATCAGAGCTGTGCTGAGCTGTGTTCTAGAAGAAACTGCCATGTGGCAGCACAGGGACCAAGGAGCACGTGAGGAGGTGCAGGAAGAGGGAGATAGATTCCTCTGTGCAGAAATGCTTCCCAAAGGCCCGGCTGGACTCTGCAAATCCAAACGAAATGTGCTCGGGCTCCCATTCCTTGCTGGTGGGAGTGCTGAATGGTACAGCCGCTGTGGAAGACCAGCAGCTTCTTAGTTAAGCACACACACGACACACGACCCGGCAATCCCACGTCCGAAACAGCCCCGAACTGAGAACAACCCAAGTGCCCTTCAACAGGGTGAGAGATAAAAGCTGTGGTCCAGCGGTGCAGGGGATCCTCCCCAGCCAAGAAAGCCGTTACTTCGAGCTGTTGAAATCAAAAGCAAAGGGAGAGCAAAAAAACACACACACAACAAACACATGGAGACCAGCCTTGAGAACTCACGGAGCAGACAAAAGCACTTTAGTCCTACAAGCAAAGCTTCATTGAACTTACTCTGCAAGACTAACTTGACCAGGTCACTGCTTGCTTCTGCCTCTGGAAATCATAAGCAAAACAAAACAAAACAACAAAAAAAAAAAAAAAAAAAAAAAAAAAAAAACCCAGCAACTTTACAAAAAAACTTTTTCCAAAGTTGATACGGGGTAACCACTAACCAATCCCCTACCATTTAAGCAAATCCCAGTATCCTAAGAAATCACTGGGAAGAATAAAGAGTCACCGCTTACAGCTGTATGAGCTGCTACTTTATAACCATACATCCCTGAGCTTCCTGCCATGTTTTGGGTTGAGCGCTCTGCTTTGCAAACTGTCTTTTTTGGTGTGTTCACAACAAATGTTGATAATTACCACTTTGGTGATTCACTCCTTTTACTTTGGCTCTTTCTGAAAACGTTCACGACCTGCGTGAATCCGAAAGGCATGAAGTGGAGTGAAAAATCCCAGACTCACAAGGTTCTGTCTACATCGCTGCGTCCCTAGGACCTTCTCAAGGACACTATGGGGACAAAGGACACAGATCGGGGTTGCCAGGGGCTGGGGAGGGTGTGAGTCTGGGGGTGAAGGAGCTGAGCTACAACCCGACTGTGAGGCTATTCCTGTGCAACAACTTCTAGGACTCGACGCTCCCCAAAAAACGTCCCTTTTACTGTATGTAGACCTTTAAAATAAATTTAAAAGCTAATCGTTAAGAGGAAATAGACAACTCTGAAAGACGAGGTTCCCCGGCTGACAGCACACTGAAGCCACCCGGGGAGCGGGTCTCTGGAGCTGAGCCTGGGGTCTCAGAGGCAGGGACAGCCTGCCCTCCCACCACGGGACCCCCAGACAGAAGGAACGCCTGGAAAGAGAAAGCCTGGGGGTCCCCCCACTCACTGGTCACCAGCAACGTCCAGGTCTCAGGGCAGCCATGTGCCCCCAGGCTCGGCCATCTCGAAGATGACGGACGACTCCTCTACAAATTCAAGCTCCATCTCCTGATCCTGAGGACAGGAAATGAGCCTCAACACGGGGTGCGCCAGCCTGATGCTTTGTCCCCCTTTAGGAACATTCAGAGCAGACGTATGTCTGTCACAACACCTCAGGTGGGTGCCCCTATCTTCTTTCCATTCCTGATGGAACCTGGCTGGAGGCAGCTCAGGGCAGGCCAGACACGGCTATGAGGCCAGGTTCAGCGCCTGCCAGGCTGCCCTGCAGGGGGCAGAGCCTGGCCCAGGTACACACCCCTGCCCTAGCCAGGCTCCGAGCCCCCGCAGCCTGAGACCTAAAGCCCCCCCCACCCGGGGTAGCAGAAATGCCATAGGTTCTCACCAACCCTCCACAGGCCCCACCGTAAGCACCCTGGCTGAGAAGGCTCCCCCTTCCTTTCATCTAGAAGACACCCAAAGCCCCAGGGCCCCTCTGAGTGCACAGTGTCGGTCACAGGTACAGCAAACAGGAGAACCAGGCCTGCGGCCTCCAGGCTCCCCGCCAGCTGCAGGACGGCGCCTCACACCACCCACTAGGCACCCAAGCAAACACTTACTTCTAACCCATGGGCCTTCGAAACATTCTCTCCAGCGGAAACTCACCCCACATAAACACAGTACTCTCTGCTTAACCTCTTGGTACCTCGCTCACGTTTCCTCACTTGGAAAAGGGATACTATCATTCTGTCTGTGATTGTACTGAAGGGAAACCAGATAATGCACGGACGTGGTAAGGTGATTCTGGAGGGTGCTGCTGGGCCCAAAGTCATCACAGGGTCATTACAAGGGGAAGGGGCAGGCCGAAGACAGCAAACCCACCAGACGGCAGAGTGAGAAAAAGCCAATTCAACGTTGCTGGCTCGAAGATGGGGGAAGGGCCACGGGCCCAGCAATGTGGACACCTCTATACGCTGGACAGGCAAGTAAATCGAGTCTCCTCTGGAGCTCAGAGGGACCCAGCCCCTGACACCTTCAAGTCACCCATTCTCAGCCTTCTGACCTCCAAAATTGTGAGAATCACGTGTCTTGTTTTAAGCCACTCAATGTGTGATAATTCGTTACAGCAGCCAAGCAAACTCAGACGTTCGGTTCACGGAGAGGCTGGAGGGATGGGTACCATTCCTTTTCCTCTGGTAGCAGCACCTCGGGAAAGGCTACCATGCGCGCCCAGCAGTCAGAGCAGCCCCAGGGGCTGCAGTGGTCAAATGCGAACATATCTCCCTCTGGGCAGTGGTTGGTTCAGGAACGGCCACACGGCCAAATGGACACATGGCCACACAGACTTCTGCAAGGGGCTCAGCTAGCGGGATGTGCCCTGGAACTCTCGGTGGCTAATTCTGTCTGCAGGTGGGAGGGTCTGCTGAGAATGGAGATGACGAGGAGGAAGAAGGCTGAGACATGAGACGGATTCTTGACTATATCATCCCAATGCCTAGATCTGGCTACACCAATCACACAGGCCAGCAGTTCTCCCAGGGGCTTGAATTGGTAGGTTTCTGTCCCTGCAATAAAGAAGCCTTGCAGTCTCCTCCTTCTGGGGTTTTTGCACCAGCACTCCTTCGACCTGGAATGGGCTGTCCCCCCTTTGGAGCTCAACTACACCTCCACAGCCCAGGAAGCCTCTCTGACCCCCAGATGGTGCTATCTCCCCTGACGTGCTCAGAGCACGACTCATTCACTCGCTGAGAACTGGCTTTGATAAGTCTTCGGCTGTGATCAATTAGCATGTTTATCCTGTAATGTGAACTCCGTGCCCTTGGACCGTGCCTTGCTCATCTTTGCACGCCCTCTCCCCACCCCCAGAAGCTGGCCTTGGACTTGCAGGGACAAACATGTCTACTAAATGTAACTCCGTGGGAAGGAAATGTAATGATACACCATCACTGCTGGGGGCTCCTGACAAGTTAGCAAAGCCTAGACTCCATTTCGGCCCCAAGCTGCTGTTCTCAAGGAGGGAGGGAGGGAAACCGCGAACACAAGCCTTCAGGACCGCGGGATCCACCGAGAACAGCATTCCATCATGCACCACCAAACTGCAGAAATTGAAATGCTGCTCCTGGAGGCACAATGTGGCAGCCTAACTTGGCACAAAACCGTGTGTGTGCATCAAACAATTACGCAGACCAAGTGGACTGCTTTAAATGGGAAGCAGCAGCTGCTGAGGAAGGGGCGCGACGAGGACTCTCCTGCACGAGTGAAGGCGCTCCCCTGCCCGCAAGAATCTGCAGACATTTGAATACAAACGGGCCGTTTGCTGACGTTCCAGGACACTGCAGACCCAATATACCCCCACAAAATGTTTATGGGGTCAAGGCCCCATGGTGCTCAGTCCTGGGGGCCCCGTGCTCAAGACACAGGCTCCGTGCCTGATCACAGCTGCTCAAACAGCACATCACTCTTTCCTCTTGACTCTAACGGGCATCGCAAACTTAAGGTGCCCCAGCAGAGCATGGGAATTCCTTGCCAAACCGCTTTTCACCACGTCTTCTTGCTGCAAAGACAGGCCCCACCCTTCATGCAATGGATGGGGACAGAACGGACAGCCCTGATCTTTGACTTCTCTTTCCTTAATCCCAACCTTGAACCTTTTGTCAAGTGTGGTCTCCGCGGCCTCCAAACTGCGAGCTGGACCCACCTGCTCCTTCCGCCCACCACGCCAAGCCCCGGCCAGCAGCACGGCGTGCCGCAGTGTCGTCCTGACGCCCGTGCTGATAAAGGCCTTCCTGCCCCCCAGCCCGACGACCCCAGCATGCGCCACACTCCTTGGTCACCACATCCCCGCCACACAGTCCCTTTTTCTATTTCACAAACAAGGTCAAACTCTCCACCCAAACTCGTCAGGAGAGGAAAGTTCATTCTCAAAACAGACAAATCTACCGTCTTTGTGGCTTGAGGAACGCACTTTATTTCTCACTTGTAAATTCAATGAGGACCAGGTACCCCCTCCATCGTGTAGCTCCACCAGTGGGGCGCGTGTCCCCAATGCCATGGAGGCAGATGAGGGACAAGCAGGAATGCAGTCCCAAGGGGCTTCAGTCGGAGAGCGAGACACATCAGATTTGCTCACAGTCCGAAGAGAAACCCAGCCTGAGCTCTAGGTTCTGCCTCTCCATGGATCTAAATTATTACAGGAATGGGGGGGGGCTGCCGATCACGTAGCCACGGTACCCCACGAGAGGTGACTTTGGACACAGAGCTGAGCACTGAGAAGGAGACAGGCGAGCAAGAGCACGGTGGACCAGCCGTGGTCGGGGAGGGGGGCCCCAAGAACACTCAGCCCTCGGCCAGAGGCAGGTCTCTTTAGGCGGATGTCAGCTCCCTGGGACAAAGCCTTACGTCCTCGGGGACTCCCAGAGCTGAAGTCGTGCATTCCCCAGACCACTGACTGAGTGAGCCTGTGTCCCCAGCCCTGAGATAGTCCCAGGCACTGAGATGCCAGGAAGATGGGGATCCAAAGCTGCTGTTTACTACTACACCACACAAGCACTTTAGAGGCTGATTTGGCTGTAAGTAACATCTTAAAATAAGCATATCCCATGACTCGGTAATTGTACTTCCAGAAAATGATCAAGGGTATACCCAAGTATTTAGCTATGGGAACATTAATTGAAGCTTTACTTTTAATAGAAATTGTCCCAAAACAAGAGGATATTGAGGATATATTTGGAAATATCTGTTACACAGAATATTCCTCAGGGGCACCTGGGTGGCTCAGTCAGTTAAGCGTCTGACTCTCGGTTTCAGCTCAGGTCATGATCTCAGTGTCGTGGGATCAAGTCCCATGTCAGGCTCCCTGCTCAGCATGGAGTCTGCTTGTCCCTCTCCCTCTGCTCGTCCCCTGGCTCATACTCTCTCTCTCTCTCTCTCAAATAAATTAATTAAATCCTTAAAAAAAAGATTTGTATAGAATATTCTTCAGATATTAAAGATAATATCTTTATGTGTTTTGTGTATGGACATCTATTCATAATTTGTGATCGAGTGATTTAACACATTCAATTTAAAATCAGAGAATATTTGATTCAGAATATCAGAGTAACAGATAAAAGAAACAAGACCCAGCAACATGCCATTCTAAGAAACCCACTTAAACATGAAGACATAAATGGGGTAAAGATACAAAGATGGAAGAAGCCGTAGCATGCAGACGCTCGTTGAATGGAAGCTGGAATGAATGTATTTGTATCAGTCAAAGCAGACTTCAGAACAAGGCATACTGCCAGGGATGAAGAAGGACACTCCACAAAGAGACGAGGTCAATTAATCAAGAGATATGATCCTGAGTGTGTACGCAGCTAATGAAAGAGCTTTAAAATATGTGAAGCAAAAGCTGATTGGATTGAAAAGAAAAATAGATAAATCCATAATTATACTTGGGAACTATGATACTTCTCTCTTTGTAATCAATGGAACGCGTAAACAGAAAATCAGTACGATACACAAGACCGGAACGGCAGTCTACCAGCTTGGTCTAATTAACACAGAACAGTTCACCCAACAAGAGCAGAACATACATTCCTTTCAAGGGCACATGAAATATTCACCAGCATAGACCATACTCAGGGCCATAAAATGAACTTCAGCACCTGAAAATATTTAAAATTCCCCCAAATTTGGAACCCGAAAGGCATGCTTCTAAATAACCCATGGGTCCAAGAGGAAGGCACAAAGGGCAGGCGAACACAAAGTATAAAAATATATACTTATACATTACGTTCAATCCATTTAACAGAGTTAATGATCTGATTGGAGTAAATCTATCACTTTGCTAGTTATTTCCTTTTTGTCTAGTCTACTCTTTGTTCTGTTTTCTCTCTTTTCCTGACTATGTCCGGACTATTTGAGTACTCTTTACGATTTCACTTTATCTCTACAACTGGCTTATTAGTTATACTTCTTCTTAAATTGCTCTGAGGATTGCCATGCCTTAAAAAGATTCAGTGAATAGGAATCCAGATTTGCCAAAAGAGAACATGGAAATAACTGTCTCCTTATGAAAAACCCTCTATCCTGGGGAAGGGATCCATTGGGGATTCCAGGCTCTGACCATCTCCACCAATATGTTTGGCAGGGTCCAATTGGCACAACCAGCTTTCCCACATGACGGTGGCACATCCCCATCAACAAAGGGACACTGACAGAACGAGGCTTCCAGGGCTGGCCACAGCCCGCCCCACCTCACCAGGCGCTCCCGGGGGCAGCACCACACAGCAGGCTGGACGGGACCCAGCAGAACAGTGTCCACGCAGAAAGTCTCCTTCCTGCCCCCTCTCTGCTGCTTCTCTTGGGACCACAACGGGAAGCACCTAATTGCTCCATCTCTGCCCAGAGGGCAGCAGAGCATCCATCATCACCGTCCAAGGAAGAGAGATGGGCTCTGCTTCCTTGCACAGCAGGACCTTCAAGGATGAATCAGGCTAGTTCTATCCATTTCTAACGTCTGTTAGCTGAGCTCAGACTTGCATAACAATGCTCACAGGGTCTGACTATTCAAAAGGTGAATAAAATTCTCAAAGACAAGGAAAAAGATCATTTCCCAACTTCCAATTAATCAGCCAAGGCATGTTCTTTCTACTCGGTTGCAAGGATCACGAAGCAATCATGAAGCTCTACAGAGCATCTAAAAATAAATATCTTTACCTTAACAATAGAGGGTACGGAGCGTCAATAATCCACCAGCAAAGTCTCGTTAAGAATATGATCTATCACTTTGAAAATCTAAGAGGATGAGCAGACTTCTCAAATGTTCTGCTTCTCAATAACACACCAACCTTTTGTCCAATATTCTGATAGAACTCCAATCCCAAGATTTCCCAACAATGATGCCATCCACACATTCCTGAATCCAACCGTCCAGGTCATGCCCAGATGTTCCTCCAAGTCTCTGGAGCTGGCCTGATCATGCCCAGATGTTCCTCCAAGTCTCTGGAGCTGGCCTGATCACGCCCAGATGCTCCTCCAAGTCTCTGGAGCTGGCCTGATCACACCCAGATGCTCCTCCAAGGATCACGCCCAGATGCTCCTCCAAGTCTCTGGAGCTGGCCTGATCACACCCAGATGCTCCTCCAAGTCTCTGGAGCTGGCCTGATCACACCCAGATGTTCCTCCAAGTCTCTGGAGCTGGCCTGAGTCCTCTCCCTGATCAGAAGCGCTTTGAGAAGCCACGAAGTAGTTCAGGTTCTTGTGCTCCCAGACTGAGGTGAGAACCCACATTCATAGCGGATGACAGGGCCACCCACCCTACACGGCCAGGTGCCGGCCACAGGCAGGCGCCAGGCTGGTCAGGTTCTCTTTCTGGAAGCTTCTGCCCGCTGCAGGACTCGAGACCATCCCACCTGGATTCCCAGGGCTGCCAGCTCCTGTTCCCCTAACCCTGATATTTCCATTTGCACTCCTGTTTGTCAGCCCCACTGTTCTTCTAATAAATTTTCCTTTTGCTTATTTTCACCTGAATTCGTTCCTGTTTTTCTATGAAACAGCAGTTGTTACCTGACAAGAGTTGGCAGGTAACAGACCTCTGGGGAAACGAGGAGCATTTTCACGTGGTTCTCCAGCTGAGCCGGCACACAGCCGACGGCTCCTTCCTCTCCCGGAACAGGATGCCAGCCGCAGCCCACGGTGCCTGTATCAGGACCGCACCTCATGCTACCTGCCCGGCTCCCCCAGGCCAGCACCACCAGGGAGGAGACCCTGGGCCAGGAGGCAGCTACCATGAAGGACAACGATGACAGCGAGAGGGGACACAGCAGCCGGCTCGAAGGAGTGCCTCCCAGACTCCTCAACACTCACCCATGGCATGGAAGACCAGAAGCGGTTCATGGCCAGGCTCAGAGAATCTCTTGTCTCCACTACCAGAGGCTGGGCTGGGGCAGCTCAAAATGAGATCCAGAGTTTGCTTGGGAGGCTGAATTCCAGCAGCTTTTAATTTACTCCCTCACCAGGTTCCTTCGGTAAAAGGAAAAGTAGGCTGGGAAGAACATCTTCGGGGGTGTGATCTGGGGGCTTGGGAGGGGCCCACCCTGATATGCTCCAGATCTGGGTTCCTGCATCCAGTGGGGGCCTTGGGTTGCTAGCAACACCAATCAGTGTGGAAAACCCAAGCCATTAGAGAATTCATTAGAAGGATATGAAAAAAGCTTGCAGAATCAAACAAAAGGCCAAGGAACCAGTCCCAGAAAGGACAGAAACGCAGGCAACTCACAGAAACTCGGGGAATTGCAAAAGGGACATGCCCCGTGCTCCCCCACGGTCAAGCACCTCCAGCCACTTTCAACTTTTTTGTGCCCTTGCTCAGGGTCCAGTCTGTGGAGGAACGTCGGGTGGCTTTCTCCTTGGAGAGGAAGGCACTGGGCACCTCCACCTACCAAACTTTGTCCAAAGGGGATGGTGGTTTCACCAAAAAGGAATACTCTCAAAGGAGAGCGGAGTGGGCATCAGGCAAAGGGTCAGCAATCATCAGGCCGGCAAGAAGTGCTCCCACCCCAGCTGGGGCTCGGGACCTGGGTTCGAGCAGGAAATGGCTGGAGGTCACAGTCTTGCCTTCCTCGGTGTGAAAGTTCACTGCACCCTGGAGGCTGCCGTCCAAGGCCCAAGGCCTAAGGCCATGTTTAAGCCCATGGCATGGATAATCACAGCCGCTCATAAAGGAAGTGTCGGGTAAGGCAGTGCTGCAGTGCTCACCCACATCTGCTTTATTCGTCTTACCATCGAGCCCTGTGCTCAGACTCCCAGTTCCAGAGCCAGCATCTGACTCTGGGAAGATGCATTTCATTTTTCAATTAAAAGCTGATTTTCGATGTTCAGCCCTGCTCCACGTTACCATTACCTCTTTAATTAATTTAGCATCTCTCAACCAGCAGTTGCTAAATTGCCCAAGCAGAGCTGGGAAAACCAAAGGCACTGAGCTCCCAGCCCAAGGTGAGCAGGCCTCAGGAGCGCCTGGAGAGAGCTGGCTATTTGAATAAGAAAGCATTTATCTGACAACACTTGGCTTAAACAGCAATTAGTCAGGAAGGAAAGACAAAGGCACTTAGAAAGGCCAGTGAGGGGGAAGGTCTTCCAAAGCCTGGGGGGGGGGGGGGCTTGC
>NW_024426885.1:2604380-2636938 GCF_017311325.1 Ursus maritimus
ACTTAAGCAGGAAGCCTTAATTAGTTCCTCAGGGAATCCGACCCCTCCGTGCATTTCAGGGAGGCTTCCGGTGGACCTTCTTACTTGCTTTCCTAGGGGTTTTGTTTTTGCTTTGTTTTTGTTCTTTTTCTTCTTTAGAACAACAGCCCCTCCGGGCCCCTTCCAAGGAGACCCCCTCCGTGGTTGGCTGGCGGCTGGCCTTGATGCCAGTGAGGGGCCTGGCTCCAGAGCCCGGTGGTCCTGGGGCTCAGGAATGGTCTGGACAGAGTCCCAGTGATGTGGGAGACAAAGGCAAAAGAAAAATTAAATGTCCTTACTACCTACAGCCCACTGACAAGTCCTTCAAACAGGCAGAGTGACCTTCCTCTAGGAACTCGGCTGCCTTGATGTTAATACTTTGCTAAAAGCAAAAGACAATCTTAGCTTAACATTATCCCAACACCCCACCCCAGGATCCTATGAGTCTACTTTAACATATAAAAATTCCTTTGGAAACTACATGTCTACCTCCCCCTCCAAGATACATGTCGGCAATCATCCCCCAAGCATAAGGCCCACTGATAGACATCTCAAGGGTCTCATGGCTCAGGTTTTATTAGACGGTAATAAATGACCTTTTACCAACAACAGCTAGCCCCCTCAAGGTCCTGGAAACCTTGCTTCCAAAATTCCTTAGAGACTTAGACTATCCCCAACCCCCTCGGAACTTGAAAGTATAGAACTGGCCACTCCTCATGACCCCAGTGCAGCTTTCTGCCCACAGGTCCTGTCTCTGTGCTTTAATAAAAACACCTTTTCGCACCAAAGATATCTCAAGAATTTTTTCTTGGCCATCGGCT
The DNA here is from genome assembly GCF_017311325.1 of Ursus maritimus. Lineage (NCBI taxonomy): Eukaryota > Metazoa > Chordata > Mammalia > Carnivora > Ursidae > Ursus > Ursus maritimus. The sequence goes on from NW_024426885.1 coordinate 2,605,220, forward strand.
CCGAACCCTAACGTCTTTCCTACATCACCAGGACATCTGCAGACCAAAGGGCCTCCATTTAGGAGGCCTCCATTTAGGGGGACTCATAGCAACTCCCTGGACCACCCCACCCACCCCACCAAACAGAATCCGGTGGTTTTAGCCACTCCCCATTCATTAAAAAAAGAAGAAGAAAAGAAGCCCTGTGTTAGCAAGGCACTTTGGATCAGCCTAGGGCCCCACAAGCAATACCACTCATAGAGTCCACTTGGGTCATCAGACTCTCCCCGAAAGGCAGGAAAGGCTGGGCAGCTGGGTACCCTGGCCATGGGTTATGACACAGCCTTTGAATGTGGAATTCACACAGTGAGGACATGCGTCTTGGCTAGCCTTTAGCATGGCTTGTAAGAGGCCTGTGGGCACGTGCCCGTGGGCAGATGCCCTGTGCTCTCAGGAAGGGTCAGGGGGTGCAGACAGACCAGCGTCACCTCTCTGGGACAGCCTGGGACAGCTGGGTCCATATGCCTAGTCCAGGCCGCCATGGTGGCCCCCGCTGAGTCGCCCTGAAGCTCCACCCCATAGGACAAGGGGGAACCTAGTGTCCTCAGAGACCCGAGACTGTGGGAGTGGCAAGACACCCAGCGTCAGAGAGCTCCCACCACTCCCCTGAGCTGCCCCAGTGGCTCTCCACCCAGCTGCACATTAGGACCGCGAGTGCAGACTCCAGACGCCGGGGCTCACCCCCAGGGGTTCTGATTTATTGCGTTTGGGGCAGGCCCAGACATGGGGCATTTTAGAAGCTCTTCGGTGGGGCACCTGACTGGTTCAGTCAGCTCGGGGTTGATCTCGGGGTTGTGAGTTCAGTTGATCTCGGGGTTGTGAGTTCGAGCCCCACATTGGGTGTGGAGACTACTTAGAAAAACACAGTAAAACCTTAAAAACAAAACAAAATAAAATAAAATAGCAGCTCTTCAGGTGACTGTAGGTCACCGCTCCTGCTGAGAGGCCCTCCCTAGGATAAGGCTTCCTCCCACCCTCACGGGCCGGTGAGGCATCTATGCACGGCATCCTCCAGCAGCCAGTGGACCTTTGGCGCAGCCACACTCCCCAGAGAAAGCCCGTCCTGCGTCAGCCTGCGAGGACCGCTGCTATGCGGGACCGCACCAGCTCTGGGGACCCAGTGCCACCCTCAGGCAACACACCGACGAGGCTGCGGGAGCCCTTCACAGCTGCCGGGAGGTGAACAGGTTCCAGACCACCTGGCTTATCCGGCCAGACCCGCCCGCCCTCACCCCTAACGCCTCCCTCTCTCGGGGACAAGTCCTCTCTGCTGCACGGTGTTGCGTGTTATGTCATCATGCTGCCCTTACAAAGTGTCTGACACCTCTCGACAACACCACAGGCAATGAAACGCAAAAGTAAACAGACCCAAGGAATGACACAGAAGACAGGACACAAAACCGCAAAGACTCGTAACTGTAGCTTCATTACGCTGGCCCGAGCTTCCTACCAGCCACCATGAAAAGGGACATGTTGGTCCACATGTTTGTCCTTAGCAGGAAAGGGCACCCAGGTCCTCAGGGCAGCAAGGATTCTCCTGGCTCTGAGCAATGCTTGAGTACTGCCGTGGAATTCCTCTGGGAGCTGGGCCGTACCAGCAGGCGTCTGCTGCTCTGCCAGAGAGTTCCACCCAAGCACAGATGCTTCTAGAACCAGGGTTTGCTCCATGGAGTAAGTTCGGGGAGAGTCCAGGTAACCCCTCCTTCTTCTAGTGTTGTGGCCAAGGGCTAACTCTTATGGGCCTCCGCATCGCCACGAGGTGTCCAGGACCCCATGCTTCTCCTCCTAGACTCCCAGCTGCCCTGCAGAGTCCACAGAGGAGCTCCCGCATGCAAGGAGTCAGGGGGAACTGCACAGAGTCTCAGGGAACGGATGGCCTGCCAGCCCTGCAGAAGGACGTTCCTCTTCGGGTGCTGATGGAAGAAGACAGAGGGGGGACCTCAGATCCCACGGCTGGCCAGCATGGGGCCAGCACGGGGCCAGCACGGGGGCCAGCACAGGGGCCAGCACAGGGCCAGCACGGGGGCCAGCACAGGGCCAGCACGGGGCCAGCACAGGGGCCAGCACAGGGCCAACACGGGGGCCAGCGCGGGGGCCAGCACAGGGCCAGCGCGGGGGCCAGCACGGGGTCCAGCACAGGGGCCAGCACAGGGGCCAGCATGGGGGCCAGCACAGGGTCAGCACGGGGCCCTTGACCAAGACAGCGTGTCCTCTGCACGCTCCTCAAGCCCTGCCATCCTCTGTCCTGGAGCGTCTTCCCTGTGTCTCTGGGCCTGGCCAGGGAGGCCAGGAGTCCTGCTCTGACCCATGACACCCCCCCAAACACCCCATCTGCTCTTGTGCCTCCCCGAGGCAGGGCACAGAGAAGCCAGATTTTCCAGTGGAGGGGAGGAGAGAGAAGAGGCAGGAGAAGGGTCGTGAGGTCTAACAGCACTTATTCTCCACCCCGCGGACCCCGGTCCTAGCACGAGCCACATGCTCTTTGGAAGCCTGATATACTGCCATCCAGGCCTGGCCGTGGACCCCAGCCCTCAGCACAGCTGCACCAGAGGTCTCCTCCAGCTCCCCCCACCTGCCCCAGATGGACACTGGGACTCTGTGCCCTCCCTGGGCATCTCATGCCCACACCAGTCCCCGGGCAAGACCCCGATGCCAGGCCCAGGCCTTGTGTCCAGCCACACTCACCAGTAATTCCAGCTCCCACTCCTTCCACACAGGGAAGCTCCGTCTTCCCCACCCCAAGCACAGACATGACCACTGACCTGCCTCCACCATGACAAAGGATAGAACCAGGTCTGGACAGTAAATGTCAGGGCTGGACACCCACATCCTCCTGCTGCTGACGTCTCGTGTTGGGGCTGCAGTGTCCGAGGACGGTGGAGCCCGAGTCACTCTGGATCCCTGCACGTATATTGCCCCCACCCCCACCCCCGCGTGCCACAAGCCTGCACAGAACTGATGGAGCACTTGTCCTTGACCCAGGACAGAGGCTGCTGGTGACCTTGCCTGTCCTTGCACGGCTCTGACCCGACATTAACCATCTGCAGCCGCCCTGGCCACCCAGAGGGCTGGCCAGCCATCCTGAAAAGGGCTTCCATGTTTCTGGGAAGACTGGCGTGACAAGGATCACGAATTGTCCCTGTCTTCCTCTATGTCAACCACTGGCAAAGATCATCTCTCTGGTGCTGCCAGGGGCAGGTGGCTCCAGGCTCTCCACAGACCCCCTCCTGCACTTTTTCCCCCATCATGCCTCTGAACATGAATTTCCAACCTGTGTTTTTGGGATCCTGGCTCCCTCCCTGCGGAAGATAGATCACTGATAATCACCCTGTCTGTCTAAAATCACTGTTCCAAAATCAATAAAGAACACATTTATAAATGTTAAATTGCCATAGACTAAAGCATTTCTTACAAAGGGACGCAGCATAATTAAACTGCAAACAATAACAAAAAAAATTAAACTTTAATTTTTACTATCTTGAGAGGTATTTGCTAAAAGCTTTCCCTTAAATAGCTCACTTTTCTGGGGGATAAAATTGCACTAAGTGCTTTCATTAGTGGACATTTGGGTTTTTTTCTGGAGTAGACGTGAGCAACGTCAGAATTGGATTAGTAATTAACACAAAATCCAAGCTCTTTGAACATCAAGTTTGTGGATTATCATTTTATTTATCTGGTCATTCGGTGACTAGTAAGCGCCTACTGTGTGCCAGGCACTGAGAAAATGTGATCTGAGCCTGAAACAGAGCAGTAGCGGGATCCGGGGATGAGAGTGCATGCTCAGCGGGGCTGCTGCCACCGTGGTGCGCCCCTCCACCCTGAAACTCCATTTATTCACCGCACCTGAGAAGCACAGGTCTGCTGGCATGCAAGCTCCCTTTCATTCATTCACTCGCTCATTCATTCATTCCTCCCAGTGTTTGCAGAGCACTGACTGTCCTCATTCACTCCCCCACCCAGTGTTTGCAGAGCACTGACTATCTTCATTCATTCCCCCCACCCAGGGTTTGCAGAGCACTGATGGTCAGGCTCTGCTCTCGGTTCTTGGGACTTGGCAGCAGAATCCACCACGTCCCAGAGCCTAATATAATGAGAGAATGAACATCACACAAGAGAAATTAGTAGCTCAGGTGTTATATTAGAGCAGGTGCGTGTTAGGAGAGCAATGAGGGAGAAGAGCCTTGAAAGGACAGAGCCGGGAGGCTGGGTTATGCTGGCAGACTGGGCAGCTCCCTCTGCAACCCCTTTGGGGCTGAGCCCCAACCCTGCTCTCCCTGGACCAATCCATGGCCCTCAGCATGGTCAGTCAGTCCCCGCCTCATCCTGGTGGCCCCTTCGTGGGAGTCTCTTTTGTGAGTCCCTGCTCCCCTCCATGGTGCCTGCGTGCTGGAGATCCTCCCAGGCTTTGCTGCTGACTGCTTCTCCTTCCAGCTTCACTCACTTGCTAGCTGGGCTTGTCCAGGCTCTGACAGCTCCCACATTGACGTTCTAGCCAGGACCTTCCCTGGAGCTCCAGACCCCCGGAACCGATGGTTCCATGACACCTGCAGCCTTGTTGCCCCTGGAGGGACCGCCCCTCCCAGGACTGCCCCATTCCTAGTAACAGTGAATGACTCAAGGCATTTTTCTTATGAAAACCATCCCACCCAGAGTCCACACGCTCAACCATCCCCTAGCTGGCTCCTACACCCCAGGGGCACCATGTCCTGCTCTAATCACCTCAGGGTAGGGTACCAGACCTGAGTCCGCTGTAATTGTTCAAATGAGCCAGTCTGAGCCTGACTGCTTTGCCTTGACCGTCTTTTCTGGTGGCAACTACAAGAAAAGCTCCTGCCCACACCACCACCCTGCCTCCTGCCCAGCCCTCATGTTTCCTGGGCCTCCGTGGCCTGGGGTGCCCCCCATTCTGACAGAGTCACACACTGTCTCTTCTTTGACAATCCCCACCTGATCTGTTGGCCTCACCAGACCTGTATAATAACAAAACCTGTGGGGTTTTTTTTTAATGTTTTTTTATCATATTATGCTAGTCACCATAGAGTACATCCCTGGTTTTTGATGTAAAGTTCCATGATTCATTAGTTGCGTATAACACCCAGTGCACCATGCAATATGTGTTTCAAAAAATAGAAACAGAAGGAAAGCTACCAAACTCATTCTATGAGGCCAATATTACCTTGATCCCCAAACCAGGCAAAGACCCCCTCAAAAAGGAGAATTACAGACCGATTTCCCTAATGAATATGGACGCCAAAATCCTCAACAAGATACTTGCTAATAGAATCCAACAGTACATTAAAAGGATTATCCATCACGATCAAGTGGGATTCATACCTGGGATGCAAGCGTGGTTCAATATTCGCAAATCAATCAGCGTGATACATCATATCAAGAAGAAAAGACTCAGGAACCATATGATCCTCTCAATCGATGCCGAAAAAGCATTTGACAAAATACAGCATCCTTTCCTGATTAAAACCCTTCAGAGTGTAGGAATAGAAGGTACATTTCTCAATCTCATAAAAGCCATCTATGAAAAGCCTACTGCAAATATTATTCTCAATGGGGAAAAGCTGGAAGCCTTTCCCTTAAGATCAGGAACTCGACAAGGATGCCCACTCTCGCCACTATTATTCAACATAGTACTAGAAGTCCTTGCAACAGCAATCAGACGACAAAAAGGGATCAAAGGTATTCAAATTGGCAAAGAAGAAGTCAAAATGTCTCTCTTTGCAGATGACATGATACTTTATATGGAAAACCCAAAAGAAGCCACTCCCAAACTATTAGAAGTTATAGAGCAATTCAGTAACGTGGCGGGATACAAAATCAATGCTCAGAAATCAGTTGCATTTCTATACACGAATAACGAGACCGAAGAAAGAGAAATTAGGGAATCCATCCCATTTACAATAGCACCAAAAACCATACGTTACCTTGGAATTAACTTAACCAGAGACGTAAAGGATCTATATTCTAGAAACTACAAATCACTCTTGAAAGACATTGAAGAAGACACAAAAAGGTGGAAAAATATTCCATGCTTACGGATTGGAAGAATTAACATAGTTACAATGTCTATGCTACCCAGAGCAATCTACACTTTCAATGCTATCCCGATCAAAATACCGATGACATTTTTCAAAGAACTGGAACAAACAGTCCTTAAATTTGTATGGAAACAGAAAAGGCCCCGAATCTCCAAGGAACTGTTGAAAAGGAAAAACAAAGCTAGGGGCATCACGATGCCGGATTTCGAGCTGTACTACAAAGCTGTGATCACAAAGACAGCATGGTACTGGCACAAAAACAGACACATAGACCAATGGAACAGAATACAGAACCCAGAAATCGACCCTTGGCTCTTTGGGCAACTAATCTTTGACAAAGCAGGAAAAAGCATCCAGTGGAAAAAAGACAGTCTCTTCAATAAATGGTGCTGGGAAAATTGGACAGCTACATGCAAAAGAATGAAACTTGACCACTCTCTCACACCATACACAAAGATAAACTCCAAATGGACGAAAGACCTCGATGTAAGACAGGAATCCATCAAAATCCTAGAGTAGAGCATAGGCGGCACCCTCTACGACATCGGCCAAAGCAAACTTTTTCAAAACCTGTATTTTTTAAAGAATCTGCTCTGAATGTCAAGTCAACACCTTCATCAGTTGTCTGTGCTGTCAACCCACTCCCCAAATCTTAAGGCCCTAAAAACTTTGTTTGCTCTGATCCTGTAGATGAGCGATTTGAGCCGGGCTCAGCTGGGCAGTTCCCCTGCTGGGTCATTCGTGAAGATACCATTGTGCACAGCCTAACGAGCGGACAGTCCAAGATGGCCTCGTTCCCGCCAGGCACTCGGTGCAGGCTGCTGCTGATGGGTCAGGGCCTCAGCCAGGACAGCCCTTCTCTGCTCCAACCGTGGGCTACCCTCGGCTTCCAACGGTCATCTCAGGGCACGTTCCTAAGACCGAGACAGCAGGAACGGCAAAGCCTCTTGAAGCTAAGGCTCGGAAGCCACACGGCATCACTTCTGCCTTTTGTGGGCCAAAGCACATCTCAAGACGGGCCACACTCAAGGGCTGGAGACAGACTTCACCTCCTGATGGAAGGAGTGGCAAAGTCCCATTGCAGGGGCACGGGGATGCCGGGAGGCAGCCACAGCAGTGTGTCTTGCACGTCCTAATGTGTGTAACCAAGCTCTGGTGTTCGCCCCAACCAGGCCCTCCAGCAGCTTCTCCATCACATCAGCGAAGCCCCTTCGGTGGGTGGCTCAGGAACCCTAGTGTCACTCTCGACGCCCCTCATTCACTCACACCGCACGTCAATCCAGCAGCAAGGTGTAGGTTCCACCTGCACCTCGAATGACAAGTGAATGTGCCCAATTCTCACTACCCCTACTGCCACCACCCTGGTCCAAGCCCCCAGTCTCTCCCACCGGGCTGGTCCCAGCCACCCCTTCCAGAGCCAGCAGAGACTGCTGTTGATGGACCCGCGGGTTCTCGCTCTCCTGCTCTGCGTCTCATTGGACTCAACGCATCCCACAGCACCTTCAGCAGGTCCAAGCAATCGATTTCTAGGCCCTATGGCTTCAAATGTCTTCACCAAATTACTATCGATGACAGATAAAGTGTCAACATTCTGTCCCGAGATCTAAGTATTTGAAAGTCATCTTCCAAGTTGGTGGTTTCCAAAATGTTTTGATATTTCACTCTTATCCATTAAAAAGAAATGAGTATACTTTCCTAGTGCATGTTTATTTACTTACATACTAATTATATACATCAATGAGCAAACTAATACATAATGTATGTGCTGGGTGCCATTAACAGACCCCATATGGCCCATGCTTCTCCTGGCTCTGTGCCTGGAACACTGTCCAGAATGGATCACATCGACAGCCCCCCTACTCTGGTTTCCATTGGGTCGGGTTCCATGGTCTGGCCACCGTGAGGTCAGGATACTTACTTCCCAGCTCTCTCTCTGGGGAATGTCATGACGTGGGTGCACCCTTCCCCTGACCCCAGTTCCTCTCTATAGAGCCCTGAGATGCTGTCCATGCCTTGTGGTTTCCCTACAACCTGACCGCATTGTCTAAAGGGTCCCTTTGTCATGGGGTCCCAACAAGAAGCATATGGCTCACACAATTAGGACAACTCAATAAGAGGTTAGTAAGTTTAGTACTACTTATAAGGGTGTGGGCAGGGTACAGGAGAACGACAAGTGATATCACGGTGAGTTGGAGCTAGTTGCCAAGTATAGTCACCACCCCTAGGCCCAAACGGAAGAGGGGAAAAGTGGACCCCAAACCCAGAAGGGCAGAATCTTGCAGAAAGGCTGTCTGGAGAGAAGCAGGGCCCTCAAGAGAAGGAAGACAGCAGCCTGCCGTGACGATGCCAGGACCCCATACCCAAGCTCAAGGAATAAACCAGAGTCAGCCCTGTCGCTCGGACAGCCACCTGCTCCCACTCCACCTCGGGCTCTAAGAGGAGTCGAGAGGGCATATGAGTTTCTTGTGGCTGATGTGACGAATGACCACAAACAGTGGTTTAAGACAAAAGGTTGTTTCCTCACGGTTCTGGAGACGGGAAGCCTGAAGGAGAAGCTCAACAGGCCGTGCTGTCTCTGAAGGGTCCAGAGGAGGGCCATCCCTGCCCCTCGGCTGCGGCCACAGTCGGCATCCATCACGGTCACATCCGCCTCCACCTGCGTGTGAAGATCTTCCCCGAGCGTCTGTCTCCACACGCACACCCTTCCTCCAGGGACTCACGTCATGGCAGACGAAGGGCCTGCTCCAGGAGGACCGCAGCACAGCTTTCGTGTTCATTACATCTGCAAAGACCCTACTTCCAATAGGCCACCTTCCCAGGTACTAGGGTTGGGGGGGGGGGGGGGGATACAATTTAACCCACAACACAGAGCTGCAGGGTGACAGCCAACTCTCCTAAAAGGAATGTAAAGAAGGTGACCGAGGGCCGTCAACACCTGCGAGCACCCTTGTGTCCGGACTCCCTGCGTGGACGTTCCACCTGCACCCCGAGGGGCAGTCTGGGGGCCAGTGGACTCTCCTCCGTAAGGAGGCTGATTTAACAAAACACTTTCTCTAACACATGTTCTACAAAGACACAGCATTGGAAGAAAAGGTTTACCTAAAACCCTAAGAATAGCTATTCAAGTTTCAGAACAGAGCATTTAATTACCTTGCACACGCTATGGCCATTTTTACTTTACAATGGCCTCTGCATTAATATGAATCCCTCCAGAACACCCCTGGTAAAAAGATCTCGTGCAGGGCATCTCTCTGAGGCAAATCATCAGAATCTATCACGCTGTTACACCATCTGCAGACCTCCCTCGTTAGCCCTGCACAAGTGTATTTAAGAAGTATTTCAAATGCATAAAATCAGGCATAATAAGTCACTTCCTTACATAGGTCCAGCAAAGGGATATATTAGGGATCTTCAAACCCTGACTTTCCTGAAATCTCTCCAAGTTCTACTTTCAATGGGGAAATTGATAAGTTCACCCCTGGGTTCCCACCCGATAAGCCAAAAGAAAATGAATGAGTTTTCTGAAGAGTTGAATTGAGTTTTGTGTGAAGAGCATCAAAGTTCAATGTCTTTATAGCAAAATGTCAACACCAATTTCCAGGAGAGGAAGGAGATATCTAAGTGTCAAAAAAATTATATCTAGGAGTCCCTGATAAAAAGGGACATGGTCCAGAGAGGAGGGAAAAAATGGTGAGAATATTATTTTTGAATTATCTTTGTTAAATACACCCAGCAATTAGATCAGAATGGGTCCAAGGCAACCTCCCCTCAGACCCAGCCCACCTTCACTCAACCTTTGCTCAGCCTCCCCCCGGGGAATGAGTCACAGTTCATCAATGTCAAGAGAAATCAAAACACTCAAGCTGAGAACGCAGACCTGGAAAATCTTGCTGAGGTTATTTTTAGATATGAAAATATTTCCGAGATCTTTAAGTCGGTGTGACTAATTCGGTATGTACACACCACTGATATATAGGCCAAACAGCTTGGTTTTAAAATACAACCAAAAGGATCTAAGGTAGAGAGGCCCAGCGAGTCTGGAACCGACGCTGAAACAGAACAAGATGGCGGCTCGGGGTTGGGGCCAAGATGGGAGATGACAAGGCAGCAGAGGATGGGGGCAGATTTGGAAGAGTAATGGGAGCCCGGGACCCGCCTGGAAGCCAGACAGACGAAGTTAAAACAGCAATTAACTGAAGCGCCCAGCGAGCGAGGAAACGACCTGACGGAGCCCAGTGAACCATTTAGACGCAAACCCGTCTTCACGACGGCGCTCTGCGGTGTCGACGGGCCACAAACAGCCTCGCGGGCCGTCACATTTCAGCTAAATGAAACACCAAGACACCGTAACAGAGGCTACGAGAGGCTACAATTGCCCACGGAGTGATGAAAGGCTAGTATAAAAGCTATTCCTCCCGTCGTGTATCACATTTGACGGGAAATTGAACGCCGTGAAACAGAAATCATAACAAAACGAACACATTTCATTACGGGGAAAGCTTAAAGCGTCCACAGAACAACCCATCTGCCCATTTTCAATTTCTTCTGAGATCTTCGCCGAAGCTGTGGTGAAGGGAGAAGGAAGAATTTCGAGTGCCAGCGAATCCCGAGATTCGTGGGGGCTGAAAACGCGGCAGCGAGAAGTGCTGCGTGACAGAAAACCGAGCTCCGGAGGCCGCGCCGCGCGCGGGCACATCCAGCCCGAAGGAGGGAGCTGCTAATGAGACACTTAACCAAACTGCTTCTTGCCACCTGGGAGCGGAAACTTTGCAAATAAAAGGATATTGGGATAATGGGAAGAGGAGGGTCACCTCCCGTTTGCTAAGAGCCTCATCTCCGAAGCCCAAATGACCAGCGGCGCGGACCAGGGCAAACGGGCCTCTTCCCTGTCCAGGAGAAAACCGTGTTTAATTGTGCAGGAATCAGTCCTGGATTCTCGTGAAATACGTCTCCTAAGACAAAACCCCATTTTCAACTTAAACAGACTGTTACGGACGGCCGTAAGTACCGCGGATGCCGGCAGAGAAATCCCACAACACAGCAAGACGGAGCCGCAGTGAGTGTCACCCCGCAGCACGGAGATCCAAACCATCCAAGCGGCCTCATAAAGGAGCTGTGCACGCCCGGAGGGTCTGCAACTTTCCAGATGGGCTCCCACGTTGTACTTGCTCGGGGGAGAAGCACCGGTCCTCTTGTGAAAGGGCAGCAGAGGGCTAGCTCCAGGGAGCTGCTGGGTGTGGGGCTGGCTGGTTTGCCGCAGTGAGCTCCCGGGGACAGATAATGTGTGTTTGCCCCAGAGCTGACCGGGCCATGGGAACCCCCGTCCCCTCCCCCAATGCCCCATAAGGCGGACACTCTTAGCCTCTGACAGCGGAGCTCTGAGCCCCAGAACCTCATAAAGTTTTCAAGTTGAGTTAAGGGACCCAAACTGAAAGTTGTCTGAACCCCTACAGAACAAGACCCCCCAGACTTCAGTTTCATTTTGAAATTCTGGGGGACAGAGAGAGATGCAGAAGCACCCAGCTCCAACCTAGATTCCTTCTCTGGAGGCTGAAGGCTAGAAGGTTCTGTGGGTCCTGCCAGGGGCAGAGGTGAGCGCCCACTCCCAGCTGGACATGAGGGGCACGGACGGCTCCCTGTACTGGTGCGTCCCAGGAGGGGAGCCCTCTGCTCTGGACCAGCAGAGGTGCAGGGTGGCTTCACACTTGGGACGGAGTGGGTGTGTGGGCGGGTGGGTGTCAGCTGCATTCCCTCAGCTCCCCCTGGGTTCTGGATCCACTTCGCATGCTGTGTGACCGAGCCGGGGAGGGAAGCAGGTGTGGGGTCAAACTGACTGGAGGCTTTGCAACCATGAGTTCCCCAAGGAGACATTGGGGCACAAAACGGACTTTGCAACAACAGAAGGGCAAAGCAAGCAGAGCTCCCCACACCTCTGCTCTGTTGCTGCCCCCCCCACCTGCTCCCAACTGTGGTGGGCTGCAATGTGCTCCACCCTGACCTCTGGACTAGCCACAGCTACACCTCAAAGAAAGAATTCTGTTAGAAGAATTCTAGAACTTAGAAGTTGCCAAATGTTTTACCTGTTAGCAATTCCAAGCACATCCCCATTTTTTAAAGTCTCTGAGAAGGCCTGCAGGCCAGAGCAGGCTTCCTTTCATGTATTGCAACACGGGATCTGTTTCTAAGCACAATATGGTAAGCAGGCCTCCTGCCTCACACGTGCCCTTCTCCCCCAAAATGAACCTCACTGAATTTGTACCCCTAAAAATTTTCAAACAACAAAATAATCTTGGAAATAAAATCTTCATATTTCGACAATGAAAAACAAGACAATAAGGTTTCCTCTTTCCTCCTCTTGCTGTGTTTCCACGGGTCCTCCCCAGGCCAGCCCCGGTCAGAGCCAGCTGTGTTTGGGTTTAGGAAGCGGCTTCCCCACGGCAACCTGGACCCAGGGGCCTCTACTGTTCTCTGCTGACAGGTGCTGCAGCCGCTGGGGCATCTTCGTGAAATTCTAATGTCCTGTCTCAATTGCCATCACCTGCTGTTCACACCTAACAGCACACCTCATGCTTCACTTTGAAAACCCCTCGAAGACACACACAGAGCCTGGAAGGTCCTCGCTTTGTTTTGGACTCTGGCCTCTGTTGGGCAAAAACAGATGATCCCTGTCCTGGAAATCAGGAGCATGGGCCGAGGCAGGTGGCAGCATCCTGCCCTCCAGGGCCGACACTCACAGCTGGCCCAGCACCCAGCAGGCTTCCCTGAACGCCTGAGGGAAGAGGCAGCCCCGACCCTCAGGGTCAAAATGGAGGCCAGGGGATGAGTCCTCTCCCTCTCTGGGGACAGGGAGACTGGGGCCCACGCCACAGGAGCCATCATTAGTGAGAAGGCCGGCCGTGCAGGCCAGGCAGCACCTGTGCCCCAGGGCAGGAAGGGTCAGCCGACGGTCAGTGAGGACTCAGGGCAGAGCAGACACAGGTAGTGACCAGCAGGAGAGGCAGGTGGTGGCTCCGGTTTGATGAGGTTAGCTGACACACAGCTCAGCTTCCGAACGGACAAAAGGGCAACACGCTGGACCTGCCTCCTGTTCCGACCTCCACCACTGGGAGGCCTGAGCGGCACATCTGGGGCGGCTGACCAGGAAACTCCAAGTCGGCCAGATGGCGGCAGGAGTCCTTCCACGGCGACCCCCAGGGAGCCAGCTTCCTCCAGGGAGGCCTGGTCCTGAGGGCAGGGTAGCCAGTCTTCCATGAAGCCCTGACCAAGTGACTGAGCCCTGAGGGTCACGGAAGCATGGAAGTAACAGAGTATTCGTGGTAACACCTCCACATTGTCCACGAGCTCAAGAGAGAAAACACACTCTTGGAAACTGTATGCTTCTGACAGCCGTCACCAGAGATACAAGGGGAGCCAGCTGCACAGGGCCGTGTGGGGCTCTGCCCCTCCACAGGGGTGCGGCCTGCTAGGCTGAGCCCCTGCCCCTGGGCTCTGCGGTCCCAGAGTGGGCACAGGGCCAGTGATCAGCTCATTAAGGCCCCCAAAGATGCCAGGTCACCAGCTCCGGGCCCTGTGTGATCTTAGCACAGAGTTTGAAGACGTGCCTCAGTTAACGGCCTTCCAATGGGAAGATGACCCTGGATTGTGCAGGGGGACCCCAAGTGTTCTTGGGGGAGAGAGGACAGCCCAGGGAGAGTCAACCCATCAGGGCTTGCCAAGGACCAGGCTGGGAGGCCGCAGAGGCCAGCACAACGCTGCCACGAGCCAGAGATTCCAGGAAGAGTGTCGGGGGGAGCACGGCCCTGCCGGCACCCTGCTTTCACACTTCCGGCCTCCAGACCTGTCGTCTTGAGCCATCCGGTGGGGGAAGCTGCCACAGGACTAAGTTGGGCCTCATGGAGTCCTGCCTGCTGTTTCAGACTAAACCCAGGAGAACCTTTTCTCCAGTCAAGTGCCCAGGCTGGGGGACCAAGGACCGACCTTCTAAGCCAGCCTCCTGCCTCCTGGAGAAAAAGCCCTTTGTTGCAGGAAAGGAGGCCGTGGCTCAAGGAGCTGCAAGAACCTGGTGTGGGGAGGATCTGACATGACCCTGGAGCTGCCCAGCTCACTCGCTCCGGCCGGGCGCTCCCCGTGGTGCCTGAGCCGGTCCTGTTGGGCTTCTGTCCTAAAGGAGATTTTTTTTTTTAATCTTATTATACAGAGTTAATTTTTAAAAATTTTTTATTTAAATTCAATTTAGTTAAAATATAGTCTATTACTAGTTTCAGAGGTAGAATTCAGAGATTCACCAGTTGCCTATAACACCCAGGGCTCATTCCATCCCGTGCCTCCTTAATGCCCGTCACTCAGTGACCCCATCCCCCCACCTCCCTCCAGCAACCCTCAGTTTGTCTCCTATGATTAAGAGCCTCTTATGGTTTCTCTCCTTCTCTGCTTTCATCTTATTTTATTTTTCCTTCCCTTCCCCTATGTTCATCTGTTTTGTTTCTTAAATTCTACATAGAAGTGAAATCATACGATACCATCTCTCTGACTGACTTATTTGCTCAGCGTAATACTCTCTAGCTCCATCTGTGTTGTTTGCAAATGGCAAGATTTCATCCTTTCTGATGGCTGAGTAAAATTCCATCATCTATATATACCATATCTTCTCTATCCATTCCTCTGTGGATGGAGGTCTGGGCTCCTCCCATAGTTTGGCTATTGTGGACACTGCTGCTGTAAACCCTGGGGTGCACGTGTCCCTTCGAATCACTATGCTTGTATCCAAAGGAGTTTTGATTCACAGACTGAAGGATCCTGCAGAGAACCGCAGACCTGAGAGATCAGGCCACCTTCTGAAGTCAACACGTTCCTGACCGGGGAGGAGGCTGGTGCCCCTGGGAACCAAGCAGGAGCAGAGCAAGGAGCACTGGATACGGGGACTGCTTCTGGAAGAGGAAGCTCTACTGTGTATATACATGTATTTTTATTCCTGTGTATTGCGGTGTTTTGACTTCTGTGAAAACCTTTCTGGCCGGGGAGAGATGCCCTTCCCTAAGCTAGACAATTTCTGGAGACACAAGGGCCCAGCACGGCACACATGGGACACGCAAACTGACCACCCAGAGCCACACCTCCTGTCTGGCCCGTGCACCCAGGAGGCAACATTCCTTTGCCTTGGTCATCTCAGGGCCAGGTACCAGGCACCTGGAGACCACTTCTGTAGCCCAAAGACCACCGGAACTGGTCAAACAGTGAACCCAATCCTAAGGGTTCACCCTGCCTTGCCTCACCTTTCCCTTGGCAACTCCAACAAAGGTTGTGCCTAGGTGCTCCCCTTGCTCCTGTCTTCTGTCTCCCTGACCCCCCTGGTGCTTCCCCACCCCAAGACAAGGGCAATAGAAAGAGAGCAAGGCAGGTCAAGAAAGTGGAACCCCTTTTACACAGAGAGAGCGGGTAATGAACAAGGACATGTTTGCTGTTTACAGAGTCTGAAAATGCCTGACTGTAAATGCATGCTCTCTTACTTTGTTTATGACAAAAACTGAGATTCTGGAAGTTTCCAGAATGATCATCAGTAGGCTGTAACCCAGACACCATGTCTCTCTTGGGCAGAGAGAATGGAAGGCATGTATTTTAAATAAATATAAAATAAAATAGACCTCAGTCTTGGCAGTAAGCTCTTAAGGTGGTCTTTTAAGAGGCTATTTTTACTCCCCTCTCCACTGAGAAGGATCTAGGTGTCCAGGGATGTGTGGGAAAGGCCTGCTCCCCTGTAGTCGGGCACATGCACAGGGACCCCCAGAGGTATCTGAGCAGCTGCACCCTAAAGCAGGGTCCAGAAGCAGGGAGAAATCCGGGCTCCCAAGACCAGAAGTCTGAAGTCAGAGTGTCAGCTGGGACAGTCCCTTCTGGAAGCTCTGAGACAGAGGCTGTTCCAGGCTGCTCTCCCAGCTTCCGGAGGCTGCCCGCAGTTCTCGGCATCCCCAGACTTGTGATCACATCCCTCCAGTCTCCACCTACAACTTCATGCATCTCTCCTGTGTGTGTTTTTCTTCTCCCAGGGACAGCAGTGATTGGAGGCAGGGCCCACAGTAAACCCAGTATGATCTCATCGGGAGATCCTTAACTTCATTACATCTTCAAAGACTATTTTCAAATAAGGTCACACTCATAGGTTTGGGGGGTTAACACTTCAACATATCTTTTGAGGGGATACTTTTTAACCCACTACAACCTGCATTTACAAAAACGTGCCAGCAAAGACAAGGTGGGCCAACCTCGAACTCTCACCACTAGACGTCCATCCCTTTGCTTGAAGACTTCGGTCACAGCAAATGCCTTTGGCGGCATATTACTAACCCAGACTTACCAAGTGCTAAGCACTGCACCGAGCCCTCAGCCCACGTCCTCCGATTAACATAAGTGCATCTAGAACATCCATTTTGCACTTTGATATGAATCAAGGCTCTAAGAGGAGATTTTTCCTAAGCGTAAACACAGAGAACACACAGATCCTGGTGGGGGCAGGGGGCCTCAGAAGAAGGCCCTGTAAAGGGCATCTGGAAAAACCAAGACCAGAGCCCTGTCACCCATAAGACTCCTGGGACAAGTCATGCCCAAGTGACTTGGTCCATCACTCCTGCCGACAATGCCACTCTAGCCCAGCTCACTCTGTCCTGGAACCACACAATTCTGGAACCAAGAAGATGGAGAAAGGAGTGGAAAGGCCACACACCCTCACCAGGATTTACAGGTGTCTGCCAGGCAGAAGATGAGGACCCCAAGATTCCCAGCCAACAAATCCATCCCCAGGAGGAGATCAGAAGACCCCCTCAGCAGAGCAGCACAGGATGCTGCTGCCATTTTCTGCACCTGTGAGACTGATTGTCACACGGAATGCACACCCGTATGAGTGTTACGCAAACGAGAAAGCACAGGCATGACCTGCTGCAAAATTCTCATGCTTCAGTTGGAGAAAAGCAGGAATGTGGGAAGACGGTGGAATATACAGTCTAACAGAAAACACCTGCAGAAACGGACTTTTTAAAACTCTTACTAATATGTTCACAACTCCATTACTATATATTTGAAAGCCTGGATTCAATGGGCAGTTTTCTAACCAAATGCAAATTATAAAACTGACCTAAGAAGATATAGAAACCCAAACCAATGGTTCTCCAACTTGAGTAACATCAGAACCACCTGGAAAGCTAGTTACAACAGAGATGGCTGAGCCCAGCCCCAGAGTTTCTGATTCAAGGGGTCTATGTGTAGGTGGGGTGGGGGTGGAGCCTTCAAAAACTTTGACTTTCTAACAAGTTCGAAGGTGATGCGTTTTGAAAACCAGTGGTCCAGACCCTAGCCTCATGAGAGCCAGCCAGGACCTTCTCTATATAGGACACGGTCACTGTAATTGGTTGAATTAATAAGTGAATGAATACTACAACATTAGGAAATTTAATATAACTTACCTTCTTAACAGAAGAGAAAATCTGTGTGCTCTAGGATCTTTAATGTCTCCTTTTGTAGCTGGAGGCCACACTCACACTCCCTAAAATGTAATTCTTAATGTATTGAACTTAATACCTTACAAACAAAACTTAATTGTTCTACGTGATGTTTACAAATATAACTATTTCAATTCCCTTAAATAATTTAAACCAGATCTACAAATATGACAGACTGTTTTGAAGTCTTCAAGCATATAAATGGCAAAAAGTTCATAAATATGATCATACAAGTTATTACTGCATTCACTCAATCCCAGTCTAAATATTACAGCATGGATTTAATCTACTGTGTTGCATGTGCTTTGAATCTTGGCACTGTTACAATAATCTTACAAGATGGCTTATTTCTCTACCGTCCTAGATTTAAGGCCCAAAAAGAAGGGGAGGATCATCTTGGTCCTGCCAAGGCCACAGGTTCTGGGCTGCTGGTCAGCTGATTCTTGGCCAGGATGGAGACCAGCTGGGCCTTCAGAGGATGAAGCAGGAGCTCTGATCCTGAGCATAGGCTCTCTGACCCTGTGAACGCCAAGCTTTGCTCTGGACCACTGAGACTTTTCACATCTAGACCTTTCACGTAAGTTTCAATTTTCCAAACCCTAAGGCTCTTCTCCAAATCCCACCTGGCCATCACTATACTGCACTTTCCGTCCAGGTGTGCAGGACAGGTGTGTTCTCATGATCAGACTTACACATATTCACGGACATCTCATTGTGATGAACAGAATCACTCAGAGTTTTCCCTCCCAATCTTGGGTCTCAGGCGACATTAGCTTTCACTGACGCTGTTCCCTGTAAGTGATGGGTTTTTTCTGTTGTGTCTTCCCATTGTTACTTTCAGCAAGCACTGCAGAGGTGAGAAGGACAAACTGCTTTGAGACTTTCTTAATTTGTCATGGCACACTGTTCAATCCAAACCATTTTTTGTTTTCCAGTGTTTCCCCAAATCCTATTTAAAACACAACTTTTCTTATGCTGTTCCCTTTCCTGAAGCATCCCTCCTCCACTCTCCCTGTGTCCCATGAAGAGAGGGGCATGGCCTGATGTGTTCACTGTCATGTCTCTGGCGTCTAGCCCAGTGCCTGGTTCTTAGTAGACGGGAAGTAAGATGAGTGAAACAATGACCACGTACAATTCCTTGGGTTCGGATGGTACCACGTCATGCAGCCTGCCACGGCACTGCCAGGGGAAGGCACTCAATCTTCTCTGGACTCTGGGGATGTCTTTGGTATCTCTCTTTCACACATGGTATCACTTCTGAGCAAACCCCTTGAAACAATCAGAACTGGCAGGACAAGGGTCCCTCGTGAAGTTCTTGAGCATAGCAGATGCCCGGTTTTGTTGACTGAACAAACAGACGGGGGAATGAAGGAAGCCAGAAATAGAGACTTTATATGCTCCCCTTGTCTCAGGGGTGGTCACCAGGAGACCAGATGGCACTATGACTTGGTGAGATGGGAAGTCTCTGCAGGGAGTTAGGATGTGACCACAGGCCCTGTCTTGGATCACACCCAGGAACAAGCTAGGCCCTGATATCTCCAGTAGGAATGCCACAGGGCTCCCTCAGGAGGGAACTCGGAGCACTTAAGATGGCCAGGTACCATTTACAGATCAGGACTTATGAGGCTTAGAACAAATAATTATACCAATTTCCGATGAGCCTTAACGCACTGCCCCTGACACAACTCAATTCTACTCCTTCAAGTACTTCGTTCCCAGATGTATCAGTCAGGTTTACTGTGTAACAAACAACGGCCTCAGAAGACTACAGCAATAAGGCTTTCTTTCTCACTAACAAGAACGAGGCACAGCTGGGGCTGCTCTGCTTTGTGCTGGGGTGGCGCTCAGGCGGCTCTCTGTGTCTCCCTCTGGAGGGGCAGCCACCTGGGGCATGAGCTTTTAGCAAATGACAGAAGTTCCTTGAGGGGTAAGCAGAAATCTGCAATGCCTCCCAGGAGCTGGGCTCAGGTGACAGGCACTCTGTCACCTCCTCCCACACTCCACTGGCCAAAGCAAGTCACACCGCTAAGCCCAACATCAAAGCAGGACCGTATGATGAGGAGGAAACACACAGGTGACGGGAACAGAGAGTAAGTAGCTGCTGAATGATGGTCCGATCGTCACCCATGCCTGGGCTTTGTCGCCTCAAAGCATCGCCTAGGGATGCCCAGCACCTAGGGCACTTTATGATTTAATTCTGACAATTATAGCTTAATACTGATTTTTTTAAAAAATATACCACCACCACCACCAATTCTCCCTTTGGGGACCGGCCACGTGGGCTTGATGCCATCTCTGGGAGCCAGCAGCTGAAGTATCCGGCAAGTCACTGGACTCGCCAAGCATCTGTTTCAAGCATCTTTAAATTCTGGGTGCTAAATAGCACTGGCATTGTAGAGTTCTTGTGCAGTCAAATGAGACCATCTGTGCAGAGCTCCCAGCATGGCACCTGACGCCTAGGTTAGCTCCACACTTGTGCAGGAGATCAGTGCTGGCGGAGTTCACTCCTCCTCCCACGGAGAAGTCCAGTGCCTTGAATGTCCCTTGAAAGGCCAGTGTGGGAGACAGAACGGCCCCAGAAAGGTCCCAGGAATCTGTGAATATGTGACATCTCATGGCAAACAGGACTGTGCAGATGTAAGTAAGACTATGGGTCTTAAATAGGGAGATCATCCTGTATGATCGAATCAGGTGAGCTCTTAAAAGCTAAGAGCTTTCTCCGGCTGAAGCAAGACGGATGCGGCAGAAAGGTCATTTAGAGAGATTTCCAGCCTGAGGATTCCGTGCACTGGTGCTGGCTCTGAGGCGGGGACCCAGGCACAAGGGCCCAAGACAGGCCCCTGGAAACAAAGGCAGCTCCCTGCGGACAGCGAGCAGGAAATGGGACCTCAACCTACCCCCTGAGGAACCGAATTCAGCCATTACCCTGAGTGACCTGGAGGCGGCTACTCCCCTGGAGCCCCGGGAGGGAGTGCAGGCCTGCTGTGCCTGGTGAGACCGTGTCACACTTGTGACCCACAGACGTGGCGAAGTAATAAACTGACGTCGTGTTCAGCTGCTAAGCCCGTGATGATTTGTTCCTATAGCAAGAGAAGACTAACAGAACCAGCTTGGGTCTACCTGGAACTACCTGAACCACTGGGTCTCAGCTCTGCCACGTAGAGCCAAACACCAAGGTAAACATGAGGTTCACACGAGCTCACCGGTACTCACACATGGGATGCACACGTGTGGCTGTCCTTGCAGATGAAGACGTTGAGGAAGGGAACGAGCGAGGGTAGGAGCCAGAGCTCAGAGCCAGGCCAGGTGTGTCCAGAAGGCCACGCTCCTGACCAGTCAGCTGCATTACTCCCCGAACACCGCAGACGCCCCGTGGCCTGGGTTGGTGGCAGAGCCTCCAGCTCACGCCGCTTCCCAGTGCAGAGGTCTAACCTGGATTCACAGCGGCCTGAGAGAGCTGGGCCTTGCAGCCAGCTAGTGGTGGCCTGATGGGACTGTCCAGGCTGCCCAATCCCTGGCCAAGCACTTCCGCCTGGGCAGCCTGGGTCCCCTGTGTGGACTAATGACAGCGGAGTGTGTGTTTACAGACTTCTCTGCTGGCCAAGTTCATGGACAGGTCCCCACAGTTCGATTGCTTTTGGCCATGCACAGAGCACTCTACGACATGCCATGATACCCAGAAACTCCGGCTTGAATGTCCCCATTCGGGACAATTTCGTACGGTTAGCTCTTTTGCTTCTTGCCTAATTGTTTCATCTCTGGATTAGACCCTCAATGATTGAGACAGGGAAACCGAGGGACTCCGGAACAATCTTCTGCTCCTCCTCCTGCTTCTCTTCTTGCTAGGACCCGTACTCCCACTTTCCACATGCCTTGTAATAGTGTACGTCCTCCTTGTAAGGGACAGGAGTTAATGACTTCTCTAGGACAGACAACAACCAGGTGAGAATGACTGGACAAAGCCACCATGCGTGTATTCCAGACTACGGGCACTAGACTCCTCAAAGACCCCCAGGCTCCAAGGAACAACATGTGGGCTCTCGTCTTTGTTCTAACTGGGTCCTAGATACCTAAGAGGACATGTACACCAGACCACAATCCTCAAGAAAAACCCCAGACCCGGAACAAAGATGGGAGTCTCTCCTTTCCTGTCCAAGTCTCCCGACACTGTCTGTACCTGTGTGCTCTCTGCCCTCAATACCGTGCTTTCACCTTCTGCTGGCTCACATTGGATTGCTACCCTGCATGCAGCCAGGGACCCTCTTGGCTGGTCCTGCACGACCTGCTCTGGGTCCCCGGACCTGGCCTGCCAGCATCATGATGAAGCCTGTCTGTTCATTTAAATCTCCAGTAGAAGTCGAAGAGAAGCAGTGTGTGCTGTGGCCTGGATGTTTCTGCAGTGCTGAGATAAATCACACGGGGAGCAAGCTGGACTCAGAACCCGGCATGTAGCCCGGACGCCGCAGCTGTGCTGGGCCCCCACCCCCGCAGAAGCATGCACCATCCAGCCCATGTCTCAACAAGGACCTTTCATTCCAAGGGTTCGGAGCTCTGTGGATATTGATTATCTGGGCAGACCCGAACACCTGGTTAGCATGACCCAGCTTTGGTTCTCTGTCACAGTTGTGGGTTGACCGGCTTCTGGGGAGAGTGTCGGAATATTCTAATCGGAACAGAGAGATTTGTCAGAGCAGGAGCCCTGATTTCATTAGCCTGGGTGAAGCATGTTTTAGCAGAGACATCACAGTAATCTGGCGGGTTTTAAATTATATTACGCCTCAAAGTCCCCTTAGCCCAGACCACACGCTTTTCTGCTTCCTAGTCTTCAAACATGTAGGTTGATGTATTTCTACCCCCTCCTGAGTTTTGCCAGCTAACAGGTAAGTCTTAATTTCATCAAACCCTTGAAATTTCTATTTCCTGTCCACATTAACACCTTAATGAATAGCACAAAGCCTGCGGCTCAGTGTGAACACAGAGAGGGAGGCCATCCCCGGCTGAGTGAAGAGGGGGGCAGAGCCGTATGCCTTCATCATTCCTGGGCTTGGGGGGAAGGCACGGGTACCTCCAATTACAGCACATCCTGGAGGAGCAGTCCAAGCTGTATTCAAATGCAGACCAGCCCAGGGTCCAAGGAGCAAGAAGACAACAAACTCTGTGACAATGATAAATGGTGAACCGGGCAGCGTTCTCTTTCCCAGGCCTGGCTCCCCACTTTCGGGCAGCGGAAGGAGCTGCCGAGAAGAGGCCTCTGGGGATGACAATGCAGATCAGACCGGCGGGGAGGCTCTGGGAGCAGCCCGCGGGGTCTGGCCCAGCCTGTTCCTCCACCGCACCCGCACCCGCTCCTCCCGCAAGAGCCGGGCAGCTCCCGCCGCGCTCATGTCCCCATCTGTAGACCGGGAATCCAGGACTCGCCATCTGCCTATCACAGGGTGTCCGGAGAATTGATAAGCAGCTTGACCGCGGCCTTGCCGAGAGGCATCGTAAAGGACCAAGGACTGCTCTTATTAATCAAACAAAGACACCTCCCGGGAAGCTACTTTGTTTGCTGAACTACAGTCAACTGAGAACTTGCTTGACTCTGAGTCAAGAATCGAGATCAATCTACTAATTGTTAAGAGACTGGCACAGCCTTGAAATAAAAAGAGGGTTTAACCTGCCGAACAGGTTTTTTCTCAGTGTCTATAAGCCAGGCAGGGATCAGCCTCAGGAAGCCGAGGGGAGACACAGCCACACAGCTGTCAATCTCCCCTCAGGCTGCAGGGGAGAGGAGGCCTGTTGGAGCCCCACAGGCCCCCCCCCAGCTCTCCAGAGAGAAGGAGGCAGCAGAGGTCTCTACTGCCAGCAGTCTGGGCTGCTTTGATTTGCATAAATGCATAAATTTGCATACCATGTTCAGGCAGCCTTAGGCCAGGTGGGCTCTACAAAAGTTATCATCTCTAGGGCAGCTCAGGGCAACTGGGTCCCAGCCAGCCTCGTGGCCCTGTGCCTGGTGAGCACGGTCCTCCCAGCTCAAGAGACGGCAGAGCTGACCTTCGTGGGCCACCCCTGCGCACCCCCACGCGCTGGTGGCTGGGCCTTGCAGTCTGCGTCCGGAGAGGCCAAGAAGGGTGTGTGCCACCCTGCTCCCTCCTGGGACATGCCCCCCCCAGAGGTCTCCCTCCTCCACCTCTCTTAGGAGGCCCTTCTAGGCAGGGGCTCCCAGCTAGACTCTTGATCTGCAACATTCTCATTTCCATGGAGACTCTTCCCATTTCATAGGAGAGAGAATCAAGACACGGAGCAGTGAGCGATTTTCCAAAAAGGCCATCCAGGCACTCAGGGCTGAGACCCGTGGGCAGGTGTCTCCCCATTCATCTCTGAGTCTCGGATCTCAGCGCCAGGCCCTTGTGGGCTCCAAAGTCCCCTTCGCACCACTTCCAGTCTCCTACCCACCCTCATGATGGCCCCAAGTTCCAGGACCCAAGGTGCAGGGGAGCCAGGTAACCCACTGTAACCCACTGGTCTAACCTCCAGGGATGGGAGCACTAATGTGGTGTTGAAAAGCTGGTCACTCTTCCTCTGCACTCTTCCCAGCATGGGAGACACAGCGAGTGGGCACTGCCAGACCTTCCTGGGGGTGGGGATGGATAGAGACCCTTCCCCGATGCTGCTGCACAGTGCCAGAATCTCGGGCCTTGCCCACAAGATGCAAGAACCACGGAACCATGTATGTGGCCAGCAGTCAACCCTCATTTGTGTGCGATCCCCTCAGCACACTTCCTGAGACTCTCCCGTCCACCACTTGGGGCCCCAGTGGGGTGGGGGCATCGTGGGTCAGCCTGATTCTTTCTCCTGCACCCGCACCCGGTCTTCCCCACTCTCCGCATCACCCACCCAGGATGTGGCCACATCTGCCCCACACTGGTGCAGCAGCCCCCAAGTGGCTCCCCTGGCCTCCGTGCCCTGTGCCGTCCGCTCTCCCCCCAGCGGCCGGAAGGTCATCTGAAACTGTCAGGTCATGACACCTCACTTCAGCAGCCCCCCAACAGAATGGAATACAAAATTCTCACTGGGGCAGCAAGGCCCACAGACCTGGTCTCCCTTACCCCTGCCATCCTGACCTCTCGCTGCTCCTAGAACATGCCAGAACCCAGAGGCTGTGCAGTATGGATCCCCCTCCAGAAACGGCCTTTTCCCAGGTCTCTGCATAGCCACTTCCTTGTCTCCCCAAGTCCACGCGCAGATCTCACTTTCTCAGTGGTGCCTCTCTGACCACACTATCGAACGTTGCCAACAGCACCTTCCGTGCCAGGAGCCCCCTCCCCCACTCCCCGCTCCTGCTTTAATTCTCCTTCCGCTTCCGGCAAGCCTGTAAGTGATGCGTGTGCTGTCCGCGTTCCTCACGTCGGCGTGTGTCTGCCACAGCTGGTTTGGGAGCACCCTGAGGCCAGGCGGGCTTCTTCGCGGACGTGTCCCAAACACCCGCAGCAGAGCCTCGCTATCTGCTGAATGAATGAGTGCACAACGCGACGAATCGAAGATCCAGTTTACTTCTTCAGACGTTTGACCTTCTCGAGCAAAACTAATAAGTCAACGAGAGCTGGCTTTGCCTTTCTGAGGCTCAAGTGTATTTAGCGCGGAGACACAGGTGGTTCTGCCAAAGCATCTTTTCTGGTATGGATTTTCTCGATATGTGGCCTTTAGACACACGGTCAACACAAATCAATTTACTATCAATTTCTAGTCAGAATAAATTGGTTTTAGGTAAAATTTTAAGCCGGGATGCCTATTTGGAAAGGCGGGCTTTCAGGACTTCACGGAGGTTTGGATGTTGGTGACTCGGATCCACCACGTTGGTTCCAGCTTCAGACAATGTCTCCAGGTGCCTGCAGCCCAACTCGGCAGGGAAATTCATGAACCCCACCTGTCTAAACCCTGGCCAGCAGCTCCCGTGGCCCCATCAACAACTCCTTCTCCTAAACCGCTGTCTCAGCCAAGAGCACCCCCCAATCAGGCATCAAGCTAGGGATCCCATCTACGTCCTCACTGCCCCCAGACCCCATGGTCTCTCCACCCTCCCCCATCTCTGGGAAGTGCCATTAGCTCCTTACCAGAGAGGAGATGAGGGGAGAGGAGAGGAGAGGAGGGGAGGGGAGGGGAAGGGAGGGGAGGGGAGGGTCAAGAAGCATGGACCCTGGCTACCAGCCTGAACTAGGGAAGGGAAAAGGGACAGCAAAGGGAGAAATACCTAATTTCTCAAAAACTATCTTGCAGCGGCAGTCCGTCTTAGCTTCCTGCGGCTGCCATGACAAATCACCAGAAATGAATTCTCTCCCAGGTCTGGAAGCCAGAGGTCCAGAGTCAATGTGTTGCTAGGACTGCACTTCCCCTGAAGGCTTCAGGAGGGAATCCTGGCTTGCCTCTCCCGGCTCCGGTGGTGCTGGCAATCCTTGGCTGTCCTTGGATTGTGGTCATATCAGGACGGTCTCTGCCTGCACCATTACATGGACTTTCCCTCTGTGTTTGCATCTGTTCCCCCTTCTCTTTTCTTAGAACTTGTCTTTGGATTAAGGACCCACCCTAATCCACAATGATCTCATGTGGACATCCTTAACTTAATCTGCAAAGACCCTTATTTAAAATAAGGTTACATTCTCAGGTTCCAGTCAGACATATCTTTTGGGGGCCATTATCCAAGCAATCACAGTCCGCCCTCTGGCCCTCAAAACTTCATGTATACCCCATGTGTTGGTTGATGACATGACATAGTAATCTGCTTAATAAAGTCACTGTGGCCCTGTATCTGCTTTGGGCTCAGTACAGAAGGTGAGAGCCAGTGCCTCCCCTAGCCTCCACGTGGGTCTTCCTGACATCCACCACTCTCCAATGCCTCACATGTAAGGGCACAAGGAGGACTGGCTGCCCTCCTTCCCCTGAAGCAAGGGGACAATTGTGCATCCAGAAAAATGTGAGCCACTTCTCAGCCAAGGCCTTTGATCCCCAGCGCTGGATGCTGCTGTTCTTCTTCCCCAGCTGCTGCGACAGCAGCCACTGCAGAGGCTGGAGCCTGGGTCCCTGAGTGGGGACAATATGGAGCAGAGGCCCACCGGTGTCTGATGGAGAAGTAGGGTAAGTGCTTGGTGGTACCTGGCCTTAGCGTATCCCCACAAGACACACCCAAAGCTCCAATGTCCTTGGTTGGCTTTCCTTTGTCCCATGGAAGAAGTAACAGGTCTTTTTTTCAACATCCAGGTGTTTTGGGGCCCCCAAACAGATATACACATATTTGTATACCCACACATACAATTAAGGAGATGTAGGTAAGTATCCACGGTTTGTCACAGAATTAACGGGCTGAAGCCTTATGACTTGAAGCAATAGGACTCAGAAACCCTCAAGGCCAATGTAATGTCCTGTTTTGGGGGAATGTTCATATGTCCTTTATATTCTAGCTTCAGGATATCCATAATGGTTTTTTCCCACCTGCCGTTAATCCTCATATCACAGACAAATCTAGAAGAAGCCTTTGCTCTGAAGGAGAGAAGATAACAGCAGACTCTTTGGGTCAGAAGTCTAAAGGCGTTTATGACTGGTAAGGTCCTTCCTTCTTCTCTTTTGGTAGCATTTTTGGCTTCAACAGATTTAATTAATTTAATGACCAGATTTAATCCTTGACTCTGCCTCGACCTCTCCCTGCCTGTCCAGATTGATTTCAGAGTAAACCAAATGTCCTTGTTGCATCACTCCATGGCCATAAATGTGTTTGATCTATTTATTCTGGTTTCTAACACCCAAATTGTTAACTATAGAATCAAAGTTTGAAGAGCTATCTCCATCAACTAAATCATTTTGTCCTGATGTTGGCCACTCGCAGGCAAAGAGTGTCTTTATAAACGTGGAGAGCACTTACACACACTTACATAACACTTAAAAGAAGTACACAATATATTGTGGTAGGCAGAATCCCAAAGGTCCCTGCCAGACTCCCAGTCTGGTTTCCCATCGAGCACTAATCTAGATACTGCCCTCTGTCTGCATAACACCGTACTACAAGCTGGGTGATTTCTTAATGCAACAGCAATATATTTTCTCCTAGTTCTAGAGGCTAGATGTGGAAACGAAGGTGCCATAAGAGCCACTCCCTCTGAAGGGTCTCAGGAATAATCTTTCCTGGGCTCTTCCATCTTCTGGTGGCTCCCACGGCGCTTGGCATTCCTGGTCCTGCACACATGTCACTCCAGCACCTGCCTCCATCCTCACGGTGCTGTCTGCTCCCTGTCCCTGTGGCTGTCTCCTTCTCTTGTCTTAGGAGGACATCAGTTGTGAGATTTAGGGTCCTTCCTCATCCAATCTGATCTCAATCCTTAACTATTTATAACTACAATGACCTTTTTTCTAAATAAAGTCACATTGTGAGGTTCTGGGTGGATATGAATTTTGGGGAGACACTATTCACCCCACTCTAGTTGGGAAGGGATTGTGCTGTGCAGAGGGAATTAGGGTTCCTGCTCGGCTGACCTTAACACAGGGAGAGCATCCTGGATTACGGAGTGGGCCCAGTGAGGTCCCCGAGCCCTCGCAGGCACCAGTGAGAGAGACGTGGCAGCGGGGAGCGCAGAGATACCCAAGCAGGAGAGGGGCCCCCTATGCGCTGGCCTGAGGCTGTTGGACGGGGGCCAGGAGCCACAGAGAGGGGTCGCCTAGACCTGACGGTCACCCAGCCGACAGCCTGCGTGGGGACGTGGACCCCACCCACTGACCTTGAAAGCGATTCATCCCAGAGCCTCCCACAAGAAGCACAGCCCTGCCAAACACCCCAATTTCGTCCTGTGCACCTCTAAGCAGAGAACCAGCAAGACGCAGACGAAGCTGGGCTGGGTTCTGACCTCTGGAACTGGTGTAAGCAACAGGTATCGCTTTAAGCTGCTGACTGCAGACTCATTTGTCACAGCAGCAACAAGAACCTACCAAGTGCAAGCAGCAAGGTCCCCAAACATCCATACAGTGTGGCCCCCCGGGGAAAATGGCATGCCCAGGAAAAATCCTGGAAGAAAAAATACCCAACTGTTAAAAGTGATCACCTCCAGGAGAAGAGTGATATCCAGAGTGTGCGTGGAGGGAGGGGAGACACTGGGTCAGGGTGGAGATTAAGCAGGATTGACTTTTTTCTGTACATCTTTCTACGTTGTTTGAATTTTTAGAACGAGCACGTATTCATGTACTGTATATGTGGTTAATTTTTTTTTTACCTACAAAAAAATAAAAATGACAGCAAACACTTAAGGAATACTTACAATAACTCCAGAAGGTGGGTACGGTTGCCACCCTGCCAGCTGGGGAGACTGAGGCACACCATGACCAAGGATTTCACCTGAGGTCAGTAGTAGCCACAGGCTTCAAACCCAAGCTGGGCCCCTGAGTTGTGCTGCCGGGCACCGGCAGGACAACTCTCTTTGCAAACCTGACTTCAGGGGTCGGAATGATGCCTCTCCTGGTGATCTGACCAGCATCAGAGACACAAAGCAGGAGGCAGCCAGGGATGACAGGGACCTTCTCTCTCCTGCTTCTCTTGCCTTTATATTGGGGAGCAAAGGCTTTTCCAGAAGGCCCCCAAACACCCTTATTACTCATGGAGTTCAGGCTACCACCTGTCACAGGCACCAATCCTGTGAGCAGGGAGAACAGGGGAGACACCCGTGTGAGCCACCAGGCTATTGGCCAGAGACTGGGGAACATATGTTCCCCACTTTCCAAAGTCTAAATCATGGCTCAGTGAGGCTAAGAAAGGGGTGCAGAGTCTACCCCCGAGTCCTGACACCACCCCCTCCCACTGCCTATCCCAGCCCCTGAACCCCAGCCCACCAGGAGGGGCAGAGACCACTTGCTCTCAAAGGCCCACCAGGAGCAGAGCTCAACCAAGGTGCGGCTTGCTCCCGGGCATGGAGCTCATCAGGAACCAAGAATCAGCAACCAAAGACCAGATCGTCCACGAGAAGACCATGCAGACCACACAAGGCAAACTCTGCCCACTCTGTGCCATGAAGAACCCCTGCCAGTTGGGTCCTAGCGTTCGTCCCGGCTGGCAGAATGAGCATCCCGCCTCCACGGTGGTGACAGTCTCCCCAGCCCGTTCCCAGGACCCACGGCTTCTGGAGGCAGAGGCCCGCCGGCCTGGAGCAGCAGCCCTGCCCCCTGCCTGGGACCAGGCCCTGGAGCTTATGGATGAACTCCACACCTAGAGCCACACGAATCAAGTGATTCACGCTGGAATCAAGCGGCTAACACCAGGTGCTGGGTGCTGCGTGGCTTTGCGTTGCTTTGAGGTAGAAGGAACCGCTTGGTGAGGACACGAGCCCAGGGCCTGGGAGAGCCCAGCGCCACAGGGCGCGGAGCCTGTTGGGGGCTCAGGCAGAGCGCACACGTCCACCCTCCCTGTCTGATGCACGCAGGACGGGGTCTGTTTCCACTCACTACCCCCGTTACTGAGCGGCCTCCCTGCTCCTGTGGCTGCTGCAGCCAACCCTGACCTCCAGACAGACCCGGGCACCCGAGCGCTGTCTAGTGAAGACGCTAGCATCCAGCCAGCAGGCGTCTAACACACATCCAACACTCCGAGTGCATTTCCCAGGACGGCAACTAGGCCGCATTACTAAGCTTGTGTCTACACATGACATATTTCACATCTTCATAAAGTCGGCACACAACTCTAAAGGCTGGTAAAAAACAAAAAAAATCAGAAGCACAGACAGCACAGAAAGTATTGCCTAAAACCCAATTTCCCGCAGCAGACGACGGTGTGGGTTTCGGCACATGTCTGTCTGGTCTGGCCCACTGGCAAGGCTACCCAGTTTAGATCATGCATATACTTCCTCTCCCCCTCCCCCTCTCTCTCCTTCCTCTGCCCCTTCCTCCTCCTTGTTCTTTTCCTTCCTCTCTCTGCACAAGCGCAGCCTCGTCGGGCAGCCAGCAGCCTGTTCCCTCACTCCCTCACTCACTGCTGTTCCCAGGGCTGAGCTTGTGAAGAGACAGAAGAAGCCACGTACAGGGCGTGCGCGGCACCTGCTTATGCCTCGGAGGACCCACCTCAGACTGCCCTCTGCGGGGCCTGCAGAAACCACCCCACGAAGAGAACTGCCGTGCCCGGGGCACCCCACTCCCCGGCAGCTACCCCAGTGATCCACGAAGGGGAACCCTGGCCCGGCCCATGCCCCCGCCCCAGGGAACTGCATGCTTGTCCCCGTCAGAGCTTGCTGTGGGACGGAGACCCACCATCGCCCACCATCGCCCCCATCGCCCCCTGCCTCCTCCTGCTCCTTCCCTTCCTTCCAAGCTCAAGTCACAGGCCTCACATTCCCGCTCACTCCCGCCTGGAAGAATCCAGAACTATGTTTCAGGGAGGGAGGCTGGGCTCCTGGGATGGGGGCAGCCCTAGCATGTGTCCCCCCCATGCCTACCAAGAGGCACGACCAAGCTGCCCTGTCTTAGGGTGCCACTGCTGGGGCCCAGGCACACGGAGCCATGGGCCCAGAAGCAAAGGAACGAGGTGAGGCCTGAGGCTGGATGCTCAAAGGGGATGAAAAGAGGAGAAAACAGAACACAGAGGAGACTGCACAGGGTCCAGAGGCCCTCGGGACACGTGGGCCCTCAGATCTCAGCCTGCAGAGGGACTTGGCTTCACTTCAGTCCCAACTTCAGCTAAGACCAAACAAGGACCAATCCTGGACCACAAGATTCCAGAGCGTTGTGACTACAGGGAAAGTGTTCATTCACCAAAAATCTGTGTTCCTTTTAAATGTGGTGCTGGGTTCGGTTAAGGTGAGCTTGATTTTAAACCCTAAGGGCTGGTGGTGGGCAGAGAGAAGTTCATTATTCGGAAACAGGCATTTTGTTAGGTCACGTTACATGGACGGTGACGTGCCTCATAGGAGAGTCTGTAAGCGACCACGGGGACTCAGTGTGGCTGTTTAGACAGGAACGGAGTACACTCTCCTGGACACATCTCATCAGCAGGAAGAACACTCAGGCAGGCGAGATGCCTATAGACAGAAAGGATGGAGGCAGAGGGCCCAAACAGGTGTGGCATGCAGGGCGACCACCAGGAGGGGATGGAGCTGAAGGGGGTGGGGAGGGGCTTGGCCAAGTGAGCCTGAGATCAC
>NW_024426885.1:2636948-2796933 GCF_017311325.1 Ursus maritimus
GGGGGGATTTGCATCAAGGGTCAGGAGGGATGCTCGGAGCCTGGGAGACTGAGAGCATGCTGGCAGGTGCTTGCCTGTGCCCTCCCTGCCCCAGGTGCCCCAGCATGAACAGCCCAGGTGTCCCAAATGGCTCCACCCTGAGCTAACAGGCATTGGCACTCCTTCCCTGGCTTCAGCAGGAGGGATGGCGGAGGGAGCGATCCTGGCCTCAGCCACAGGAAACCAAATCTTTCCAGAAAAGGTAAGGCAGGGACCAACTTTCAGTTTTAACTAAAACTAAAATCTAATAAAATTAGAAGGAAAGTAAGCCATCGTTTCTGAAGACCAAGACCTAAAATGGACATGTTTCACACGTGCAAAAGCAGGGACGGGCGCTATGATATCTCTTCCTCCTCTGGCTTCTGTGGGATGAAAGTGGGGGTCCCGAGCACAGTGGGTGACTGGGGTCTCAGAGAGCACAGAGGGCTGGTCTCTGAGGACCTCAGGAAATGGTCACTGGAAGAGGGCCAGGGGCCAAGAACACCCTGGGGGGACAAGGGAGGGGCAGCAAAGGGAGTGTTTGCCCCGCCGTGGCAGGAACACCAGGCAAAGGTAAGAATGGGGACAACTCGAATTCACAAAACAGCGGATTAAATGATCCCCGAATCGTTGCAGTTCCTTGAACCTGTTCGCCGAGCGTCGCCTCCTCATTGTTGAAAGAGATCTTTGGGAGCTCCTGGTGCCCCAGGTGAGTGTGACTCTGGGTGAGCCACCTGTCTCATCAGAGACTCAACCAGGGCAGCCCCCCCACCTGCCAGGAGCTCACCTTCATTGCAGGTGTAACGGAGAGGAAATAAATGCAACTGACTGCTGTTTCTCCTCGACTGAGGGGGTAACATGGCTCCTCTTCAGAGCAGGCTGAACTTTTGAAGCAAAACACCTTGATGTGCCGTGTTGGCTTTAGAGAGAAAGGTCACAGGGCAGAGTCTGCAGGACAGGGCGCCACGAGGGGAGGGCTAGGTCGCTCTGTACAGGCCACCGGCCAGCGTGGGCGCTGCTGCAGGGCAGCCGGGAACCTCTGCCTGACTCCGCCCTCACAGCACAACAGCAGCCTCGACACACACACAGTGTGGACGGCTGTGCTCCCATTTACCTCTTATAAAACAGGCACCAAGGTGGATTGACCTGTGGGCCCAGGTGTGCTGACCCTGCCTTCGAGAGACGGGAAGGGATACTGCGTTTGGCCACACGAGGAAATGGCAGGGAGGTGCCGGTGTGCGGTGTGGGGCTCGTCCAGCAATCCATCTGACACCCAAGGAACATCCCCTGGTGATGTTTGGATTACAAAAGCAAAGTGTAAATCATGAAGCAAATAAAGATCCCCCTCCCCCCCCCAAATCTCCTCTAAGGCCACATCTAGAAAATGTCATTCTTGTGTTTCCATTTCTTGTTTGCTCTGTTTTACGTCTGAGCGTGTGAAGCATGAATTGAGCATGAAGCGTCCTCTAGTGGTGGGTGGGGGCACAGACTAGACCAGCCAGGCTCCAGGGAGGGGAGGGGGCTGCAGGCTGAGCTCCGTCACGTGGCCAGCGGTGGCGCAGTGACACCAATAAACTCTGCATAATGGGGATCAGAAACCAGTTTCCTGGTTGGTGAACCTATGGATGTACCTGGGACCCCTCCAGCCCTGGCCCTAAGTGCCTCCCCATCTGTCTGATCACTTCATAATACACTGGTCATCGTAAACATAGTGCTGCCCTAAGTTCTAGGAGTCATGCTAATGGATTATGGAAGCTGAGGGGTGTTATCAGAGCCCCTGAATTCATAGCCAAGTCAGACAGATGTGGGAGTGGCCTGGGGAGCCCCATAGGGGCTGGCATTCGGTGGGGGGCATCTTGTGGGACCTTTCTCTCTACCTTGTGGGGTCTGTGCTAACTGCGGGGAGTCAGTGCAGAGCTGGACCATGAAACCCCACAGACGTTGGAGAGCTGCGTGGAATCACAGCTGTAAAGGCGAAGTCCCTGCAGGAGGCAAGTTGCCCCTGCGCCCCCACAGCAGCTCCCAGCCTCTGGGGGCAGCCAGACCCCCTGTCCAGAGCGCAGCTGCCTCCATGGCACGACTCACCTTCAGCTTTCTTGACTCACCTTCAGCTTTCTTCGGGGAACCTGCCCTAAAAGGACTCTTTGAAGGTATCTACCTTCTGGCATTAAAGGTCCAAGGACTTGTTTCAGCGATAAGTGAAATAGAGGATCAAAGCTTCATTTCAATGATCAAAGGATAACACAGCCAAGGAGACAAGATTCTATTATCAAAGTGATAAAAGACATTAATAATCGACCTGTGACAAACCAGCCAGGAGGAGGGGACACCATGTGGCAAACTTCCATGCTTTCCTCTCAAGCCCACGGGGTTTTCCAATAGTTACTCCTGAAATTTGTTAATTAAACCTAATTAGTTCTATCAACCCAGAGTCCGCTGTGCCTCCGAATTCTCGGTGTTAGCCTGAGGGCCAGAAGTGTGCTATTCTAATCATGGAAGCTCACCCCTGCAGTGAGGGGACTGTGGGCTTTCTGAAGGGACAGTGGCGGTGCACCTGCCGGACCCCGGGTGGAGCATGAGTGAGGGGCCTCTCGGGGACCACATGCCTCATTGTCCCTGCGGCCCCGCCACCCACCTGGGCAAGCCACCTAAGACCTCTGAAAGAGATGCAGACGAGGAAACGCGTTTCTTCTCCTGGCACGGCGCCGAGCCCCCCGAGGCAGGAAGGCGCGGTGCTGTTAATTGCCCGGCTGTCCGTTGCGCTCCCAGATGGACGCGGGCACCGGCGAGAACAAGCACACAACTGGGGCACGGCGCTCGGGGCTGGCGTGGAGCCCACACTGTCTCTTGTTTTCCACATTTTCCAGTTTCCCAGAGCACACAGCCATCCATGTCCCTGACTTTACAGATTGTTAAATACTCTATCGGTCTAAGTAGCACACATTCCTCTGTATTCCAAGCTGCACATTACCAATCTTTGTGAATATTAATTAAATTAATTAATTAATTAATTAAAATATAGGGCTAGGGGCCCTCCACCAGCTGGACACTCTACTCTTCACAAAATAAAATCATTTCTCCCAAATCTTCACATGGCCAGGTACAATGTCCACTGGAACATGAAAATCTAAGTTTCCAGAGTTTCTGTCAACCTATTGATTGTACAAATATTTGCAGAATCCAAAAGAAGGTAGACCATCAATACGTCAATTTTTAAAGCTCATGCCATTAATCATTTAATCAAAATAATAATGTGGTCACAGGAGTCCCAAATCAATAATCATTTCCCCTTAATTCTGCTCCCTTCTGAGTAACATACAACCACCCAGGCTATGTCCCTTCCAAAACTGTTTTCATTATCATCTCAACTTCAGTTGAAAAAAAATAAAACATAATGCTAAGTGAAATAAGTCAAGCAGAGAAAGACAATCATCATATGGTTTCACTCATTAATGGAACATAAGAAGTAGGAAGTTCGGTAGGAGAAGAAAGGGAAGAAGAAAGGGGGGGTAAACAGAAGGGGGAATGAAGCATGAGAGACTATGGACTCTGGGAAACAAACTGAGGGCTTCGGGGTGCGGGGGGGGAATGGGATAGGCTGGTGATGGGTAGTAAGGAGGGCACGTATTGCATGGTGCACTGGGTGTTATACGCAACTAATGAATCATGGAACTTTACATCAAAAACCAGGGATGTACTGTATGGTGACTAACATAATATAATAAAAAAATATTTTAAAAAAATAAAATAAAACATTTTATCATTTGCCTTTAAAAAAAAAAATTCTGTTATCGTATTGGAAAACAGTATATAAAGCAGTGTTGTGAGTCACTCACGGGGCCACTACCCAAAGCAGAGCTCTGCCAGCTGGTAAGAGGGGGGAGGCCTGTTCTAGAAACAGAAAACCCACAGGCACTCAGGTGATGGTGGCCAGCCGGAGTGCTCCAGGCGGAGGGGGTGCACAGAGCTGGGGAAGGGTCTGCCGGCCATGCTGCTCCAGCCCTGGGAGCCAACACGGAGCAGGGGGCACAAAAGACTGGCAGAGGACCCTGTCTGGGGTTCCCTGCAGGAGGGCTTTGCTCTCCCCTAACCGAGCAGCCTCCGGCAGCAGGAATGGGCTCCCTCCCGCGCTCCGTGCTCTTGCCCGCCTCAATTCCCACTGCCCCTTAAAGCTGTCAGCTGAAGAATGTTCCTCCATCCCTCGGTCTTCTCCAGGCTCCTGTCTTTGGGGCACCGTTATTTCTATGACTGGGTTTTACTCTCCAGCTGCCGTGCCAGCTAATTTTCTCTGCCTGTGACGAGCCCCATGCGGGCGCCGCAGTCAAGACCGAAGCGTAGCAGAGAAATGAGATTGGAATGCAGCGTGATCGGTGCCTGGCCGAGCAAGCCCACCGTGGCCGTCACGCTGCACAGGCTGTGCTCGAGGGGTGTCAAGGCCGGAGGACCTGCGGGACAGCACAGGACGGCATCGGCCCAGGAAGGCACACAGCAACCGTGCGATGGGGCTGGCCCACGGCGGCCTCCCATTGCATGGGAAAGGGCTACAGCTCCCAATTTACCTTCTGGACTGGCACCAGTAGGGGCATCTCCGCCAAGGGATGCCCCACCCCCCAGATTCTGGGCGTTTCTGGGGCAGGCCCAGCCCCCTATCCAAGCTGACAGGCCACGTCCCATCCTACACGTACAAACTTGCACATAGAAGCCAAGTGTCCAGTCTGAGCAGGTCCAGCAGGAGGACTGTAGCCCAGTCCCCAGACCACATCTCGAGGGGACCAGACAGACTGGGACAGACTGTGGCTGGCTGTCTGGGCTCTAAGGGTTTCGGGCCTCCTGTCCCGTGAGTCTGGCTTGAGGAAAAGGACGCAGTCAGTCAGCAGGCTGCGCTGGGTCCCAGCTCTTCACTCAGCTGCTCACACAGCCTCCCAAGGGCACGGCCAGCAGACACATGGATGCTTTGTACTTAGACCCACAGCACCTGACCCCTCGCTCTTCTCAGTACTCCACACTCTCCCCTTCCCCGCCTCACCCTTCCAACCCTCCAAGGGGCTCCCTGCCCCTCTCTCCAGGGTGCTACTCAGTTTGTCC
This sequence comes from Ursus maritimus, assembly GCF_017311325.1. NCBI lineage: Eukaryota > Metazoa > Chordata > Mammalia > Carnivora > Ursidae > Ursus > Ursus maritimus. The sequence continues at coordinate 2,642,052 of NW_024426885.1, forward strand.
CAGCCTGACCCCCCACGCTCTGCACAATCCCCAAGGCCAGCCCCCTGCAGGGCCCCATCCAGGCCCAACATGTCCCAGTCCGGTCTCCAGAGCTGTGCAGCCAACACCAGTGCGGTCTCTGCTCACTGACCCTCTCAGTGTGGCGCTGCCACAGATGGAGCTCGGCGTCAGCCCCACACCTGCTCCTTCTGTCCCCCCCTCCACCAGGGCCACCGCCCTCCACCTGGCTGGACCACAGATACCCTCTTCACACGTTAGTACGAGTCGGCTCAGCGGCCGTGACAGCACAGACGGGGGGCCTCGGCAGCAGACACGCTAGAGGCTGGAGGTCAGACAGCAGGCTGTCGGCGGGGCTGGTCCTGCTGGCGCTGTGAGGAGACTCTGTTCCAGACTCCCCCCACCTGCTTCTGGTGGCCTCAGCTGGTCCCTGGCCGTCCTCGCCCTGTGCTTTTATACCATCTTCTCTCTATGTGTGTCCATCTCTGTGACCAAATTTCCCCCTTTGTATGGGGGAGATTGGGTTGGGGCCCACCCTGATGACCTCATTTGAACTCGATCACCTGCAAAGACCTGATTTCCAAATAAGATCCCATTCATAGGTACCGGGGTTTAGGACTTCAGCCTCTTTTGGGAAGTCACAACTCAACCCATAAGAACATCCTTAAAGATCCACAAACCAGGGCGCCTGGGTGACTCAGTCGGTTAAGTGTCTGCCTTTGGCTCAGGTCATAATCCCAGGGTCCTGGGCTCCCTGCTCAGCGGGAAGCCTGCTTCTCCGTCTCCCTCTGCCTCTCCCCCTGCTTGTGCTCCCTCTCTCATTATCTCTCTCTCTGTCAATTAAATAAATAAAATCTTTTTAAAAAGATCCATGAACCATATCCCACCTGGCAAATATATCTTGGTCTGTCCCCTCCCTCTATGCCCCATGACTGCTCCCAGGCTGCAGCACTGACCCCCACCCACACAGAGAGATCCTTCTAGAAAAGACATGTTTGCTCCACTCTTACACCTACCCATTCCCCCCACCCCAGAAGGAAACCCATGCAGCAAACGAGCCTCCTTGGGCCGTGACCCACCAATGGCTCCCCTAGCTTCACCTCTGCTCCTCCTTGTGTGTCCTGACCTGCAGCCACCCAGGTACCCCAGCACAGCCAGCCTGTAACTCTCAGGCCCCAGCACACCCCTTGGCCAATTCCTACTCCCTTTCAGCCCCAGGGTTGAATTCTGAATGAGAAACTGAGCTCGTCCAGCAGCCTAGGCCACCTGCCTACAGAGCCAACATCCCACGGATTATACAGATTCCTTTCTACGAGCTCCTTGCAGGTAAGAGCTATGCCCTCCCAGATGTCTCTCCACCACCCAGCCCAGATGCTCGCAGAGTAAACACTGAGGAACCATTACTTGAGCTGAACCGATGTATGAACTGAACCGATGTATGGACTCTGACATCCATTAAGCAAAAAGGCAAGCGCCCCCAGCGTCTGTGTCTAGACATCCCACAAACAGCTCTGAGCAGAAAGAATGGATGAACTGCTGCTTCCCTAAAATCAACCAGTTATTCTCATAAGCCAAATGCTAAGGGTGTCACCTTATACTTCTCACAAAACCTATCAAAATCTTCATCTGGAAAAGATCTAAACTGTGTAGACAGAGATGAGAGGATGGCCTATTAGTGCAGCGGGAACAAGATAAAATCACGTCGAACAACAGCTTGTCTCTCATGCTTCCTCCACAAACAAGTTCTTTCAAAAAGGACCTTCTCACTTGTTGGTTCCACAGCATCCTTACTTTGAAGGTTCTGATTAAATGTCTGTATTTTTTTTTCCAGAAATACATTCTAGGTGGCATGCTCTAAGACCCACTTGTAGAAAAGGTCAGCAAATTTACAACATTCTTTTACAAAAGAATAAAAAAATATGTCGAAGTTTGACAAGTCTTTTAACCATGAGATGTTTTCAGAATCACATTCCCGTCCATTACAAAGTGTTACAGAGTTTCCACTACACTCCAAAGATCTTACTTTGATAAAATTAACCATACAACGAGTTCCCGTGGCACTTTGTACACTCCTACTCCCAACTTTTTTTGCTGCACTATTTTGACTTCTAATGATGTAGTAGGGGCACACCCCACGTGCCCCAGTCTCCGTAGCTTGGACCAGGCTCCCCTGCTGCTGGTTATGAGTCCAAGCTCCCACTCCCTCTGAGGCTATACTTACACTGGTTTTCCTAAAATGTTATTTTTATTAAAAAGATGCTTACCGAATACACATCTTCTCCTAAACATCTTTCTTCTATTTGACTCAAGAGAATGAGTTCTTCCTATATTTCTAAGTTAAAACAGAATGTGGCAAACAACAGAGCTCGAGATACACCAGCATCATCCATGCTTTATGTACCTGCATAGCACGCCTCCCAAAAATGTGTAGTTGGTTCCAGTTCTTGTTTGTTCAAATATTCATCAGAGTCATCTATGCACTTTCCAACAGTACTTTCCAACAAAGATGCATTTGGGGTTGTCACTGTATTGTTTTATGAGAATTGTTTCAGGTATTTCACGTCCATGGGAAGAACAAAACTTCCTCAGGAGTATCATGAATTATTGCCTTTTACCACAAAGCCACCAAACAGGCTTCTAAATATATATCAGTAAGTTTAGTAAAATTAGGGGCACTGGGGTGGCTCATCCGGTTAAGCATCTGCCTTCAGCTCAGGTCATGATCCTGAGGTCCTGGGATTGAGCCCCACATTGGGTTCTCTGCCCAGCAGGGAGTCTGCTTCTCCCTCTCCCTCTGTGCTATTACTCCCTCTTTCTCTATCAAATAAATAAATAATTTTAAAGAAATAAGTTTAGTAAAATTATGTAAGTATAAGAGTGTTCTATATTTGAAAATCTTCAATTTTCTAGAATTCCTTTATATTCTTAAAGCTTAGTTTTTAAATTGCTTCTGTGTCTTGTGCTTTATTCCATTAATTATTGATGTATGAGGCATAACATTCAGTTTGGGTGAGAATAATATCACTGAGAATAGTGGATGTGGACCTGCACTTGTTGCCATGATGGGGAAGTGGATACAACAGCTGCCCTCCGACATCCAGTTGGAAAACTGGACACGATATGTGGAACAACACTTTTCTGGACCACAGGCCAGAGCTCCTTGAGCCTGGTGCAGAGCAGCAAACTGCAGAGACACAGTAAAACTCCACAAGGCTGGAAAAAGAAACGCAGGGCAGTGGTAAGGTGAAGTCTCCTCAGAGTCCGCACAGAGCTAGAAGCCACGCAAGGTCTAAAGAGCTGGGGTAGAGACACCTCATTGGACACCTGCCTCAGTTGCAGTTCTTCCTAGAAGACAGTGAAGAAGCAGAATAATCTACCCCATTTCTAAGCGGAGATCAGTGAATAGACACAGAACAAGAAAGTACAGAGATGGTGGAACTAGCAGCAAAACCTATAAATCCTATTATAAATAGGATCAAGCATTGAAATGAAAATATAGACATAAAAAGGAAAAAATACAAACACAGTGAGAAGATATAAAAATCAACAAAATAAAAATTCCAAGCTAAAACATACAATAAATAAATAAATAAATATTCATCAGCTGGAGCAAATTGGAAAGTACTGAGGAGAATAATTTGAAGATACACCAGTAGAAACCGTACCAACTGAAGCAGGAGAGAAAAATCAAACAAACAAAATGAACTGAGCCTTAGGAACCTTTGGGACAATATCAGGAGGTCTAAGACAGAAGGCAGAAAAAATTATTTAAAGAAAGAGTAGTTGAATAGTGTCCAAATTTGATGAAAACAACAAATGCCTGGATCCAAGAATCTCAATGAAACCCTCCCTTCAAGGGGCACAGCGGTTAAGCGTCTGCCTTCGGCTCAGGGCGTGATCCCGGCGTTCTGGGATCGAGCCCCACATCAGGCTCCTCCGCTATGAGTCTGCTTCTTCCTCTCCCGCTCCCCCTGTTTGTGTTCCCTCTCTTGCTGGCTGTCTCTATCTCTGTCAAATAAATAAATAAAATCCTTAAAAAAATAAAAAAAAGAAACCCTCCCTTCAAAAAAACAAAGGATAAACACACACACACCAAAAAAATAAGCCAAAACACACAATATTCAAATTGCAAAACAAACAAACAAACTGGAGATAAAAAAGAAAATATTTTAAAAAGAACCACTTAAAAGGACCCACATTACCATTAGCAGGAATAAAAGAGGGTACATCACCATCACCACAAAGCCTGTAAGTATTAAATGGATAATAAATTAATGATACTAACCACTTTATGCCAAAACATCAAAACCTTTGACAAAATAGACAAGTTCCTTAAAAGATAAAAATTACCAAACTGGCTCAAGAAAAAATGGAAAATGTCAATAGTCCTATATCGATTAAAGAAATTCAACTCATAACAAGAATATCTCTCATAAAAAAAAATGCCAGTACTAGACACCTCTCTTAATGAATTCTATCAACTATGCAAAGGAAAATAACATAAACCTTGCAAAAAAAAGTTGGGGAAAATAGAAAAGGAGACCCCTTCTTAAACCATTTTGTGAAAGTAGCAATACTATTTTACCAAAACCAAACAAAGATAGAAAGAAACCCTACCCAATATCAATATCATCCAATGCAAAATCTTTAACAGAGAAAATTCTAATTCAAGTCAAGATGGACTAACAGGGACCAGATTTATTCACCTGTCTGAAACAACTTAATGAAAAAATAGGCCAAATATATGAAATAGTGGTACACAAGACATTGGGCATCAGATGATAAAGAACAGTGACCCACAGAGAGAAGAAACAAATGAGGTAAGCTCTCTGATTGCCCCAGATACTTTCTGGAGGAAGTTTCCAGACCACAAAGAAGGAAAAGGAAACCCAATCAGAGCAAGGTGGTCTCCCTGAATTGAGGACGTGTAGCTGAAAGTCTGGGAAAACCAAGGCAGCTAGAGTTCACAGGACAGAGTATCACAGAGTAGAGTTTCACAAAGAGAAAACTCTAGGAGATCAGCAGAGGGTCCCTGTCAAATATTCAGCTGAATACTGACCAGGGCATGTGCCCAATACACACACAGGGCCTGCAATAGTACTGTTCCCAACAGTCAGAATTGAAAACCCTATATTCAGGAGGCATTGACTAAGTTACGAAGAGGCATCTTGACTCCGTAGTGTGGGAAAATTAACCCTAGACTAAATGCAGATATAGTCCCAGATAACAAAGTCTAACAGCAAGTCTCAAAAGATCAAACTACTTATAAGCAAACTAACCATATCCAAGAACAAAATTCAAGTGTATTTATAGGATATAAAAACATTCCTCATCCTACAAGCTAAAATGTACATTGCCTGGCAACCAACCAAAAATTACCAAACGTGCAAAGAAGTAGGAAAATACACACTTCAGTGAGGGAAGAAAAATCAATCAAAACTGACACAGATCATATAATTAGTAAACAAGGACATCAAATGAGTGATTATGACAGCATTACGTATCTTAAAGGAGCCAGAGCAACAACTGAGCATGTTAGGATCAAATTAATATATGACCTAGCCTTTCTAGGGCTAGATATTCACCAAGGAGAAATGAAAGAATATGTCCACTCAAAGACTTGTACATGAATGTTCCTAGAAGCTTTACTGGCGATAGCCCAAAACTGGAAACAGCCAAATGTCTACCAACAGGCAAACGGATAAACGAACGATGGTACATCCATGCAGAATACTACTAACTAATAAGAAGGAATGAACCCCTGATCTACACAACCAGGATGAATGCAAAATGATTGTACCTAATGAAATAATCCAGACCAAAAAAAAAAAATCTACCATGTGTTTCTATTAATATAAAATTCTAGACAATATGATCTATAGTGACAGAAAGCAGATCAGCAGTTGCCTGGAGATGGGGGTAGAGAAGTCAGGAAGGTGAGGTCTAGGGATATGATGACCTGTATGTTTTTATCTTGGTTACAGTGATGTTTCCACAGATGTGTACACATGTGGAAACTTAGCAAATATACACTTCAACATGTACAATGTATTACATGTCAATCACACTTCAATAAAGCTGTTAACATTTTCTCAACAAAAGATTAGCAAAACAAACATAGCAATCTTCACAAAAGATGAGAACAGTATAAACAAGTGAGGTTTTAACCCATGTCTGTTTTTGCATTTCTGTCCATTGTATGTTGTTTCAGTTGAAGCATAATGAAGAAAATCAGATCTCACACCGACATGAAAAAAGAGAATTTTAATCACTCTTTCAGATGTTTTGACACTATACCAAAACTTGGAAAGCAATAGTTTCTTAAATGTTGTCTATTATGTGCAATCTAAAGCCATCAATTATTATAAAACCCATTCGTCTATTTTCCACATTGAATGCACCTTTTACTGATAGACCATCCTTCACTGGTGATTTGGAAAATATTGCTTTACTAATTAATGCAAATCTTTATATTGTTGACACATTTCTTATCCAAAACTAATATATCACAGGCATTAATATCATCACTGAGCTCATCACAGAGGTGGATATAAAGTTTCCAAAATTCTATTTTTTGCTTGAAAACTCAAAATTTTATCATTAGCACCAAATGCCATCAGTTACTTTCCTTGAACTGACAGACTCACATTGTCCATTTTCAAGAAAATAATGTCAAAACCCAAGTCAAAATAGTCATAGTTTTGTGTCGGTTTTATACTGTGATTTATGGAAAAGTTGCTTTTCCGGTTACAACTCAAATGCCTTCCCTCAAGCCAATGATCATATGTTAGTAAGCAGCAGATGTGCTTTATGTGTACTTACCATGTCATCACACAGAATTTTCAAGTGTGCTCTTGGGAATTTAAAATTGATAAAAATCGGGAGAGAGTTAAGATGGCGGAGGAGTAGGGGACCCCTTTTTCAGCCGGTCCCCTGAGTCGAGCTGGATAGGTACCAGACCAGCCTAAATAACCACGGAACCAGCCTGAGACGCAGGATGATGCATCTGGATCTCTACAAATGAAAATCTCCAGCGCTGAGTATTGAGGTACGAAGAGGGGAGCTGTAAACCGTGCACGGATATCGGAAGATAAACGGAAGGGGGAGGGAGCCGCAGCGTTTGGGCGCCGGGAAGCGGCAGCCACCTGCACGGGGGAGCGGGCGGACTCACAGAGGGCACCCGCGAGAGAGCGGACTGAGACCGGTGAGCCGTGAACACGCACGCCACCAGGCATCTCCCGGAACACCGGAATCCCGGTGTGCTCACGGGATCCAGACTGAGACCGGGAGACTCCCGGAGCGCGGAGGGTGGCTGGCGGCTGGCGGGCCACCTGCCGGGGAGCGGGCGGACTCCGGGTCGCACCCGCGAGAGCAACAGACTGAGACCCTGAACCGGGTGCGCGCGCCACCAGGCTTCTCACGAAACTCCGGAATCGAGGTGTGCTCACCGGGCATAGACTGAGACCAGGAGACCCGGGAGCGCGCGGGCGGCCGGTGGCTGGCGGCATTAGAAACACAAAGGACAGAGACACGCCGACCCTGGAAGGGAGGGCAGGGTCGCTGAGTTGGTGCGCACATCCCGGGACGCTGCAGGGTTGAGCAGCACCAACAGTAATAGAGTTAAAGTGGCCAGAACATCAGTGGAGAACAGGCCGCAATCCCTCTGTTCTGAGAATTCTGTGGCCTCTGCCACAGAAATAATGGATATGGATGTAACCAAATTATCAGAAATGGAATTCAGAGTAACGATGGTCAAAATGATGAGTAGAATTGAAAAAACTATTAACGAAAAGGTTACTGAGAATATAGAATCCCTAAGGACAGAAATGAGAGCGAATCTGACAGAAATTAAAAATTCTATGAGCCAAATGCAGGCAAAACTAGAGGCTCTGACGGCCAGGGTCGCAGAAGCAGAGGAACGGGTTAGTGAATTGGAGGATGGGTTAATAGAGGAAAAAATGAAAATAGAAGATGGTCTTAAAAAAATCCACGCCCACGAATGTAGGTTACGGGAGATTACTGACTCAATGAAACGATCCAATGTTAGAATCATCGGCATCCCCGAGGGGGTGGAGAAAAACAGAGGTCTAGAAGAGATATTTGAACAAATTGTAGCTGAAAACTTCCCTAATCTAGCAAGGGAAACAAACATTCGTGTCCAAGAGGCAGAGAGGACCCCTCCCAAGCTCAACCACGACAAACCTACGCCACGTCACGTCATAGTGCAATTCGCAAATATTAGATGCAAGGATACAGTATTGAAAGCGGCCAGGGCAAAGAAATTTCTCACGTACCAAGGCAAAAGCATCAGAATTACGTCAGACCTGTCTACACAGACCTGGAATGAGAGAAAGGGTTGGGGGAGCATATTTAAAGCTCTTTCAGAGAAAAACATGCAGCCAAGGATCCTTTATCCAGCAAGGCTGTCATTCAGAATTGATGGAGAAATAAAGACATTTCAGAATCGCCAGTCACTAACCAATTTTGTAACCACGAAACCAGCCCTACAGGAGATATTACGGGGGGTTCTATAAAAGTAAAAAGGCCCCAAGAGTGATACAGAACAGAAAGTCACAGCCAATACAAACAAAGACTTTACTGGCAACATGGCAACATTAAAATCATATCTCTCAGTAATCAGTCTTAATGTAAATGGTTTGAACCATCCCATAAAACGCCACAGGGTTGCAGATTGGATAAAAAGAAATGACCCATCCATTTGCTGTCTACAAGAGACTCATTTCGAACCCAAAGATGCATTCAGACTGAGAGTAAGGGGATGGAGTACCATCTTTCACGCAAATGGACCTCAAAAGAAAGCTGGGGTAGCAATTCTCATATCAGATAAATTGGATTTTAAACTACAGACTATAGTTAGAGATGCAGAAGGGCACTATATTATTCTTAAGGGAAGTATTCAACAAGTGGATATGACAATTATAAATATATATGCCCCCAACAGGGGAGCAGCAAGATACACAAGCCAACTCTTAACCAGAATAAAGAGACATATAAATAAAAATACATTAATAGTAGGGGACCTCAACACTCCACTCTCAGAAATAGACAGAACACCCTGGCAAAAACTAAGCAAAGAATCAAAGGCTTTGAATGCCATACTCGACGAGTTGGACCTCATAGATATATATAGAACACTACACCCCAGAACCAAAGAATACTCATTCTATTCTAATGCCCATGGAACATTCTCAAGAATAGACCATGTTCTGGGACACAAAACAGGTCTCAACCGATACCAAAAGATTGAAATTATCCCCTGCATATTCTCAGACCACAACGCTCTGAAATTGGAACTCAACCACAAGGAAAAATTTGGAAGAAACTCAAACACTTGGAGACTAAGAACCATCCTGCTCAGGAATGACTCGATAAACCAGGAAATCAAAAATCAAATTAAACAATTTATGGAGACCAATGAGAATGAAAATACAACAGTCCAAAACCTATGGGATACTGCAAAGGCAGTCCTAAGGGGGAAATACATAGCCATCCAAGCCTCACTCAAAAGAATAGAAAAATCTAAAATGCAGTTTTTATATTCTCACCTCAAGAAGCTGGAACAGCAACAGAGGGACAGGCCTAATCCACGCACGAGGAAGCAGTTGACCAAAATTAGAGCTGAAATCAATCAAGCAGAAACCAGAAGTACAGTAGAGCAGATCAACAGGACTAGAAGCTGGTTCTTTGAGAGAATCAATAAAATTGACAGACCACTGGCAAGACTTATCCAAAAGAAAAGAGAAAGGACCCAGATTATTAAAATTATGAATGAAAAAGGAGAGGTCACGACGAACACCATTGAAATTGGAAGGATTATTAGAAATTTTTATCAACAGCTATATGCCAATAAACTAAGCAATCTGGAAGAGATGGAATCCTTCCTGGAAACCTATAAACTACCAAGATTGAAACCGGAAGAAATTGATTCCTTAAACAGGCCAATTAATTATGAAGAAATTGAGTCAGTGATAAACAACCTTCCAAATAACAAAACTCCAGGCCCGGACGGTTTTCCTGGGGAATTCTACCAAACATTCAAAGAAGAAATAATACCTATTCTCCTAAAGCTATTTCAAAAAATAGAAACAGAAGGAAAGCTACCAAACTCATTCTATGAGGCCAATATTACCTTGATCCCCAAACCAGGCAAAGACCCCCTCAAAAAGGAGAATTACAGACCGATTTCCCTAATGAATATGGACGCCAAAATCCTCAACAAGATACTTGCTAATAGAATCCAACAGTACATTAAAAGGATTATCCATCACGATCAAGTGGGATTCATACCTGGGATGCAAGCGTGGTTCAATATTCGCAAATCAATCAGCGTGATACATCATATCAACAAGAAAAGACTCAGGAACCATATGATCCTCTCAATCGATGCCGAAAAAGCATTTGACAAAATACAGCATCCTTTCCTGATTAAAACCCTTCAGAGTGTAGGAATAGAAGGTACATTTCTCAATCTCATAAAAGCCATCTATGAAAAGCCTACTGCAAATATTATTCTCAATGGGGAAAAGCTGGAAGCCTTTCCCTTAAGATCAGGAACTCGACAAGGATGCCCACTCTCGCCACTATTATTCAACATAGTACTAGAAGTCCTTGCAACAGCAATCAGACGACAAAAAGGGATCAAAGGTATTCAAATTGGCAAAGAAGAAGTCAAAATGTCTCTCTTTGCAGATGACATGATACTCTATATGGAAAACCCAAAAGAAGCCACTCCCAAACTATTAGAAGTTATAGAGCAATTCAGTAACGTGGCGGGATACAAAATCAATGCTCAGAAATCAGTTGCATTTCTATACACGAATAACGAGACCGAAGAAAGAGAAATTAGGGAATCCATCCCATTTACAATAGCACCAAAAACCATACGTTACCTTGGAATTAACTTAACCAGAGACGTAAAGGACCTATATTCTAGAAACTATAAATCACTCTTGAAAGACATTGAGGAAGACATAAAAAGATGGAAAGATATTCCATGCTCATGGATTGGAAGAATTAACATAGTTAAAATGTCCATGCTACCCAGAGCAATCTACACTTTCAATGCTATCCCGATCAAAATACCGAGGACATTTTTCAAAGAACTGGAACAAATAGTCCTTAAATTTGTATGGAAACAGAAAAGGCCCCGAATCTCCAAGGAACTGTTGAAAAGGAAAAACAAAGCTGGGGGCATCACAATGCCGGATTTCGAGCTGTACTACAAAGCTGTGATCACAAAGACAGCATGGTACTGGCACAAAAACAGACACATAGACCAATGGAACAGAATAGAGAGCCCAGAAATGGACCCTCGGCTCTTTGGGCAACTAATATTTGATAAAGCAGGAAAAAACATCCGGTGGGAAAAAGACAGTCTCTTCAATAAATGGTGCTGGGAAAATTGGACAGCTACATGCAAAAGAATGAAACTTGACCACTCTCTCACACCATACACAAAAATAAACTCCAAATGGATGAAAGACCTCGATGTGAGACAGGAATCCATCAAAATTCTAGAGGAGAACATAGGCAGCAACCTCTACGACATCGGCCAAAGCAACCTTTTTCATGACACATCCCCAAAGGCAAGAGAAACAAAAGATAAAATGAATTTATGGGACTTCATCAAGATTAAAAGTTTCTGCACAGCCAAGGAAACAGTCAGAAAAACTAAGAGGCAGCCCACGGAATGGGAGAATATATTTGCAAATGACACTACAGATAAAGGACTGGTATCCAAGATCTACAAAGAACTTCTCAAACTCAATACACGAGAAACAAATAAACAAATCAAAAAATGGGCAGAAGATATGAACAGACACTTTTCCAATGAAGACATACAAATGGCTAACAGACACATGAAAAAATGTTCAAAATCATTAGCCATCAAGGAAATTCAAATCAAAACCACACTGAGATACCACCTTACGCCAGTTAGAATGGCAAAAATAGACAAGGCAAGAAACAATTGTTGGAGAGGATGTGGAGAAAGGGGATCCCTCCTACATTGTTGGTGGGAATGCAAGTTGGTACAGCCACTCTGGAAAACCGTGTGGAGGTCCCTTAAAAAGTTAAAAATTGAGCTACCCTATGATCCAGCCATTGCACTACTGGGTGTTTACCCCAAAGATACAGACGTAGTGAAGAGAAGGGCCATATGCACCCCAATGTTCATAGCAGCAATGTCCACAATAGCTAAATCGTGGAAGGAGCCGAGATGCCCTTCAACAGATGACTGGATTAAGAAGTTGTGGTCCATATATACAATGGAATATTACTCAGCAATCAGAAAGAATGAGTTCTCAACATTTGCTACAACATGGACGGCACTGGAGGAGATTATGCTAAGTGAAATAAGTCAAGCAGAGAAAGACAACTATCATATGGTTTCTCTCATCTATGGAACATAAGAACTAGAATGATCAGTAGGGGAAGAAAGGAATAAAGAAAGGGGGGGGTAATCAGAAGGGGGAATGAAACATGAGAGACTATGGACTATGAGAAACAAACTGTGGGCTACAGAGGGGAGGGGGGTGGGGGAATGGGATAGACCGGTGATGGGTAGTAAGGAGGGCACATATTGCATGGTGCACTGGGTGTTATACACAACTAATGAATCATCGAGCCTTACATCGAAAACCGGGGATGTACTGTATGGTGACTAACATAATATAATAAAAAATCATTATTAAAAAAAAAAAAATAAAAAAAAATAAAATTGATAAAAATCATTAATTCCTACTGCCACATTACATGAAACTGGATTTTAGGTTTTTTACTGTAAGTTCAAGGTATCACTACCTTGGTTCATGCAAATGTGCAGCATGTTTACCTATCATTGCCTTGCACATCCATGCAAATACCAACACAATGAAAAAGGGAAAATAATATGTTAGTACATCTTAGAAAGCAGTGTGACCTCAAAGACACCCTGAAAGCACCTCAGGACCCACCAGGGATCCATGAAGCAGATGTTGAACGAAACTGACACAGAAAATCCTAAGGAAGCTGCAAAAAAGTTACTAGAACTAATATGTAAATTTAGCAGAATCACAGGATACAAGGTCAGTATGCAAAAATCAATTATATTTCAATATAATAGCAATAAACTTTTGAAACTGGAAATTGAAAAATACCACTTACAACAGAATTTTTAAAATACATGGTCTTATTATATTTATTGTTATGAAATATGTAGAGATAATTTAATAAAATATGTGAGCCCTATATACTAAAAACCAATAAAACATGCTGAAAGATTAAAGATTATTTTTAAACTTTGAGATATGAACATGGGAATGAATCCATGTTCATAGATTGGAAGACTCAATATTACTAAGACCTTAATTTCTCCCAAATTGATCTACAGATCCAATGCAATAAAAATCAAAATTCCAACAGGATTTTCTGTAAAAAATGAAAAGCTAGTTCTGAGTATGTAAGGAAATGCAAAGGACCTAAAATAACCACACACACACACACACACACACACACATTTTTTTTTAAAGAACAAAGTAGAACTTACAGCACTTGATTCCAAAACTTACTATAAAGGTACTATAATTAAGAGTGTGATATTGATATGATATGCATATAAGTCAGGAGAATGGAATTGAGAACATAGATATATAGAATCATTGAATCACTATATTATACACCTGAAAAGAATATAAGGCTGTATGTTAACTCTACTGGAATTAAAACAAAAAGCAATATTTTTTTAAAAAAAGAAATAAACCCTCTTATAAAAGGTCAATTGATCTTTGATTAAAAAATGTGTGGTATAATGGGAAACAGATACTTGATCTTTGCTCCTGGAGCAGAGAACTCTTAAAACCCTTGGTATTTCCTGGGTGATAAGATATAGGAGCATCTGTAATTCATAACAAGCCCCTTTGTCTATCTGAGTTTATGCTATTGAGGCAACTCCTGTCTCCCCTAGATAGCTTCAGGACCAAGGCTGGTAGCCAGAAACATTAAGCCATAATTAGAGGGTTGGAACTTTGAGCTCCAGCCCCCAAACTCTGGGGAAAAGAGGGGCTGGAGATGGACTTCAACAACGATTGGCCAATGATTTGATCAATCTTGTCTACATAGTGAAGCCTCCATAAACACCCCTAAAAAATGGGATGCAGAGAGCCTCTGGGTTGGTAAAGACATGATGGACTGGGAGGGTGGCATACCCACACAGAGAATGGAAACTCCCGTGCATCTTCCCCAACCTCCTACACCTTGCTGTATGCATCTCTTCCATTTGGCTGTTCCTGAGTTATATCCTTTATAATAAACTGGGAAGCATGAGTAAAGTGCTCTCCTGAACTCTGTGAGATATTCCAGCAAGTTATCGAATCTGAGAGGAAGCTGTGGGAACTTCCAAATTTGTAGTCAGCCAGCAGAAGTGTGGTTGGCCTAGGCATCCCCACTGCTGCTGGCCCTGACGTGGGAGTTAGTGGCAGAATTGAACTGTACTGGTGGACACCCAGCTGGTGTCAGAAAGAAAGACAACACAGATGCCAAGGTAATATGACAAGAAAAGGAAAGTCTTTTCAACAAATGATGCTGGGGACATAAACATATTCCTATAGGGGAAAATGAACCTCAACCTCTACCTCCGATCGTACATAAAATTATCTAAAAAGTAGCTCATGAGGGACTTAGGCGTCCAAAAGAATGGAGATGTCATTTTCCCTACTCCTCCTACTGAGTCCAAATAAACAGCTGGACATGATACATAAAACAAACATATGAGGACTCTTGACAGGTGGAAAGAAGGATGCAGACCAGCCAGAGATCTTGGGACCCAAGAAGTGACATGGTGGTGAATTCCCTGGGCTTTCTTTCGGTTTCATATATCCCAAAGGCTGACGAAGCCAGCAGCCTGGAAATGCCAAAGGGTGAAACAAACAAACAAAATGCCCAACTAAAACCTACTCTGTCTATGTAAGGGGTGAAGAAAGGAATAGCCTAGCAAGGCAGAAAAAAATCCAGACAAGAACTGCTCTGCGCCAACCAAACACCACTGGGAAAATTCACCCACATCAGCAGAGGCCACATGGGGACCCTGGACTTCAACCCTTATGATGTTGTGACAAAGTACCTCAAAAGTCCTCCTGGGATTATTCAGACCGGAACTTCCATTCTCACCAGTTGGAAACAAGGTGTCTGCACCTCCTTGCAGTGTCAGTGGAGACCGTGTATGGAGCCTGGACCTCCACCCCACTGAGCAGTAATGAGGTGTCCCTCCATGAGGGGGGGTCACAGGAGGCTTAGAGGACACTCAGGACTTCGACCACCTTACAGCATAACAAGATCTCCCCCACCACACCCCTCAGATGTCAAGGGAAGCCAAGTGGGGAACAGGCAGTAATGAGGTAGCACCCCTTCCTTACCCTGTGGGAGCAGAATGTTTTAAAAAAGACAGTTAAAACAGAAAGTTTAATGTGAAACGAAGACTCATAACATTAAAAATGTGTGCATTTTTCAGTAGAAAACCATTCACAGTAACAAGAAAACAGGAAAATCCCAAACTCTGTTTTAGGATGCTAACATTACCCCTGATACCAAAACCAGACAAAGAAAATTTTAAAAAAGAAACCTACAGACCAGTGCCCCTCATGATTATAGATGCAGAAATCCTTAACAAAATATCATCAAATAGAGCTCAACGATATATAAAAACAATTATCCACCGTGACCAAATAAGGTTTGTTCCAGGGATGCAAGGCTGGTTCAATATTTGAAAATCAATCAATGTTATCCACCATGTTAACAGGCTAAAGAAGAAAATGCTCATGACCCTATCAATCGATGCAGAAAAAGAACTTGGTGAAATTCAACACCCATCCATAATTATTTAAAACTCCCAGATAAGCAGGAAAAGAGGGGAATTTCCTCACCCTGATGACAGTACTTACAACAGTCCTCCTGCGAACATTACACCTGATGATGAGGGTCGGAGCAGTTTCTCGGGAGGGTCAGAAGCAGGCCAGGAGGCTTGCTCTCATCACTGCTCCTCAACACAGTGCTGGACACTTTAGCCAGAACTGATTTTTGACAAATATGCAAAAACAATTCAGTGAAGGAAAGATGGCCTCTTCAACAAAAGGGGCTAGAGCAGCTGAAGCTCCCACCAGAGGCAAAAATGTTAAAGAGGGACTCTGACCTGTCTCTTGTACCTTATACAAAAATTAACTGCAATCGATCACAAACGTACACATAGAATATAAAACAATAAAACGGTTAGGAAATGGAGCATGTGAGAAAATCTTCATAATCTAAGACTAGGCAGAGGTCTCAGACTTGATACCAAAAACACAATCCACAAAAAAAAACAACTGACAAATTGGACTTCAGAATGAAAACTGCAGCCCTGCATAACATCCTGTTCCCAGGATGAAAAGACAAGCTACAGATTGGGAGAGGGTATCTGACAAAGGACTGAGACATTCAGAGTATATAAAGGACCGTCAGACCCAACAATAACAAACCGAACAATCTAATTAGAAACCGAGCAAAAGACGTGAAGAGGCATCTTACCCAAGAGGATATACAGACGGCACACAAGCACGTGACGGCGCACATCACTAGCCTCTGGAGGGACGCGAAGGAAAACCACAATTTGGTATCACTGCATACCTACTGGAATGGCTAAAATTAAAAATAAGGACGCCACCAAATGCTGGCCAGAACTCAGAGAAACCACATCGCTGTAAAATGGTACAGCCACTCTGGCAAATGGTTTGGCAGTTCCCATGAAAACCGAACACAACCCAGCAATTGAACTCCTGGTCACTATCCCAGAGAAATGAAGACTTATGTTCAGACGGAAACCTGTACATGAATGTTTATAGCATCTTTATTCATAATAGACAAACACTGGAAACAACTCAGACTGTCCTTCAACAGATGAACGGTGTAGAAAACAAACAAACCAGAAACGTGGTGCACCCGTACGAGGGAATACTACTTAGCCCTACACAGGGACAGCCCACCGATGGTGCTGCCACCTGCCTCAATCTCCAGAGAATTACACGCTCGTTGAAAAATCAAATCCCAGAACGTTTCATGATGTAGGATTCCATTTATACAACATTCTTCAGATGACCAAATTATGGAGTTGGAGAACGGATTAGTGGTCGCCAGGGGTTAAGGAGGGACGGGCAAGAGGGAGGTGGGTGTGGCTTTGAAAAGAACAGAGATCTTTGGGGGAAATGGGAGTGTTGTGTATCTTGGCTGTACCAACGTCAATAATTCTGGCTGTGACCCTGTACTATAGTTCTGTAAAGACGTCACCTTTGGGTAAAACGTACAGGAGGCCTCTCTGCATTATTTCTCTGCATTAATCACCTCAAAGTAAAAAGTTAACGTAAAAATAAAAACCAAGCCAAAGCAAACAAACGAACAAGAACCCTCCACCCACAATCTGATCAGGCCCTGGGAAGCACATAAATGCCTTTGTCTAAAAGAAAAAGGTGGGGGCAGGAGTGGCGGGAGGCAAAGATCTGGTTTATACCCTGGATTTTTGTTGCACATAGTAAGTTTTGACAATACCCAGGGTTATACAAACTGTCAGAGAGACACAATAGCAATATGGGTAGAAGATGATCACAGAATAATTTTAAATTTGTGTCTCTTTCCCAATCTATACTGCCTGGAGCAAACTATTACTTAATATATATATATATATATATTTATAAATCTCATAATTATGTTGAGAACAGAAGAGTGTTATTACTTTTCTCTATATTAGAGCATTACTTTCCTTAACGTCAACATGTAAAATATCCCACAATTTTTTTTACTCTTCCTTGGAGATCTTCATGTTTTAATAAACCATGAACCTCAAAAAATGAAAGAAAGAATTACAAAGAAGATCGTCATAAATGTAAAAGAATTATAAACCCTCTAGTTGAAAATCTTTGAGACCTTGGGATATGCAAACTTTTCAAAAGCATGAACCAAAAAGAGATGAAAATTGAATTTCCTCAGAGATTAAACTTTAATTTTTAGAAAGACACACAGCCATTCGAAAATCCTTGTAATCTCGGAGTAATAAGTGTCTTTTTGTAGGCTAATGAGATGACTGGTGGCTGGGGGCTCCTGGATAGCCTTGGGATGGGGGCAGGTGGCCAGGAGAGCCAACCATGTGACTAAAGGGTTGGAACTTTCAACCCCCTCCACCCCACCCCCCACCTCAAGGGATGGGACTAGGGGCTGGGGGTTGAATCCATCACCAAAGGCCAATGCCTTAGTCACTCCTACCTATATAATGAAGCCTCCGTGAAAACTCAAAGGTGGGGGAATCAGAGAGCTTCTGGGCTGGTGATCCCATGGAACTGGGGGAGAGTTGTCCCCAGGAGAGGGCGTGGAAACTCCTCACCCGCTCCCCACGCCTCACCCATGCATTTCTTCCATCTGGCTGTTCCCAAGTTTTACCCTTTTATAATAAACCGGTAATCTAGTCTTCCGAATTCCATGAGCCGCTCTAGCAAATTAATCCAGCCAGAGGGGGTCGTGGGAACCCCTGATCTATAGCCGGTCGGACACAAGCAGAGGGGACAGCCTGGACTTGAGACTGGTGTCTCCAGTGGGGAGGGGGCGGTCTCGGGGACCGAGCCCTTGACCTGCGTGCGGGGTCTGAGCCGTCTCCAGGTAGACAGGGTCAGACTGAATGAACCCGTAGAGCACCCGGCTGGTGTCACAGAAGGCTTGGTGTGGGAGGACCCACAACAGGTGGTGGTGGAAGTGAGATAGAGGGTTGCAGTAGATAAAAACAGAGGCATCTTTCTTTACATGGATATAACCCAAATTTGCACCAACAGATGAACAGATGAAAATTGTGGCAGAGCCATACACTGGAACACTACTTAACAATAAAAAAAGAATTTATCTACTTATATATATACAACATGAGCAACTGTCAGAATCATTATGCTGAGCAAAGAAGCCAGACACTAAGGAGGACAAATCGAGTAATTCCATTTGTAGTAACAGAAAGCAGAGGAGTGTTTGCCTGGAGCCCAGAGTGGCAAAGACGAGGAGGTGGGGGGTACTGTCCCGGGTGACGGAGTCCCAGACCTGGATCCTGGTGGTGATTACAGGGTGAACTGCTGTCAAACACATCTACTGATCACTGAATAGATGCGTGCTCTTCTATGGAAAAGATCTCTGAATTCAATTAACTTTTCAAAAATCATAGGGAGGGTAACCTACATCTCATATAGCCTTTTTATTCATTGCAAATCTTTTTGCCCAGCTGCTTATCAAACCCAGTTAGATCCTCTTTGATTTTGTTAGTTGTTTCACTACTTAATGCAGCCGGTGAAAGCTTGTCCCAGACACGCAAGTTCTGTCGCTTTTTGCTGCTAGCTTGCGTTTGTGTTATTGGTAACACGTTCCATCCAACGTTTATTTTCAGGACTGTTTACAATCCCCCTTTTTGAGGGGGATGATCTCCTTAGACCTAGATGAAGGGATCGATAAGTCCACGGACCTGGTCCGTGTAAACACAATACTCCCCAGTCTGCAGGGAGCAAACCTCAGCTGAGGGTCCGTCCTCCTGCCTCGCTCTCTGGGTCGAGTGCTCCCCCCTTGGAAGTGTGGGTGAAGCGTCACTGTCTGACCTAGAGACCGGGGCGGGGGTCCGTCTTGATCCTTGCTGGTAAATATTAATACATTTTCTTATTTTAAACGGAAAATAATTATAACACTTTGCTGATGTAAGGTGTCATCGTCCACATTTTCTTCCCAGCCCGCGCCCTGCAGACCTGAGCCGTGGAGGACAGAGGCTGAAAACGAGGCCACACCAGTGGGATGAGGAAGCTCGGCTACTCGGCTGTTTCATTAACATTAACTAGAAGGCGACTTGGTCCTGAGATAGTCGAGATACGCCCCGAGACCATGGTGACGCAGTGGGGGTGTCGCTAGACAGCTTGGCTCTGAATGACGAGCATCAGGGAGCCTCAGCTCAGGGCAGCTGTGTGATTCTCACGAGACGCTCAGTTGTCCAAGCACCTTCACCGGCATTACTTCATGCACTCACCGGCCCGCCACCGTGGGAGGAAGGCAGGAGAATAAGTATGATTTTTATTTGCAGATGATCCCCTGGAGCTAGGAAGGAGCCAGGTGAGCACGGAGGGCCCGGCTCTTCAGCACGGCTGCAGGGCCTGCAAGGTTCCTGCACGTTCTCCTCTCCTGTGCTGTCCCCCGCGCACACACCGCAGTCACACCACCGCTGTGCCTCTACCTAGACGAGTGTAGCCTGGACTCCTCCATCAGAGCTCGGCAGCCCCCAGCTCCCGTCCCCTCTTGGCCTCACAGCTGATTCCCCTCCTTGCAGCAGCCGGCAGGAGGAAGCCAGGGGAGCTTCGACCTCAATGCGGTCCTTACGCACCCACAGGCAGGGGCGGGGACGCCTGGAACAGGCAGAGGTTTGTTTTGTCCACATTTCTATTCCCACAGAAGCCCATTCTTGAAGCCAGAGGGGTGTTGGGTGCAGAAAAGAGAATCGTGCGGAGAACAAGCAAGACTCAAGCAGAAAGCCCACATTTTTTGAGAACACCATGTCACCCCACGCTCATCTCAGAGGCCTGCCATCCACCGTCGTCGCCCCCAGCAACCTGGAGAGCACTTTAGAGAGAAAGCCCCAGCGCGCGGCTGCATCTGGCTTCACGTGAGCCCCACTTTGCGGCTTTGTGACAAGGGCATGTGATGAAGGGGAATCCTATGGCTTGTAAGTTTCCATTGTGTGTCCAAGAGAACGCCACAGAAAGATCCTGGGGAGACGCTGTGCTCTTCAGTGGTATTCATAGTTGACTTCCCAGCACCTTCGGGGTGGATGTTAGCAAAGCCAGAGGGCCTCCTAGCGGATGGAGTGGTGTTTGCTGCTGGAGTCCTCTGAGCGGCCTGGCCCTCCTGTCTCAAAGCAGAGCTAACCCAGGCCTTCTAGCCCCAAGACACAGAACGCCACGTCACCAGCCCCGCCCCCATGCGGGGGCGGGGGGGGGTGGTGGTTACCTTTCTCATTTTTGCTGATGTCACATCTAGAAACAAGGGGGGAAACTGGCTCTGTTCAGCTGTTTGTGTTTGTCCCCCGTCCTAGAAAACAAAACTGTCCCGGGGGATGAAGCTCGTGGGACGGAACTCCGGCCAACAGCCTGGACCACAGCGCCGCGGGACTGGGGCGGGGAGGCTCAGCCTTCCCCAGGAGGAGGAGAAGGCATTCTGCGGTGAGAAGCCACCAGTTTGTGGTAACCTGGCTGGGAAGCCCTGAGAAGCTAACGCAGACTCGAATGGGGACCATGTGGAGCGTGAAGTGTGGATTGGATCTCGCCTCTGGAACAGGGCCGAGCTGGACCTGCTGCCAGCGGAGGACACACGGGTGCGTCCCCAGGCAGGCGCGACCCACGCCTCCCTCAGCTTGCTCCTGGAGCAGCCACATCATTTCTAGAAAGTCCAGGAGACAACTGGACGTGTTCGCAATGCCCGATGAACAGGGACACCATTGCACCCTGCGTGGAACAGCAAACAAAGGACGTGTGGCCTCCCCCCCGCAACACCCCACAAGGACCCTCCCCAGCAGGGTCTCTGGAGGCCTGGGGCCAGTGTCGGATGCCTGCAGGGAGGTGACTCAGGTGCGCCGCATGGCTCCTCTGCTCGTGGGGGCAGGACGGTGGCCCCAGCCCACGTCCAGCTCTGCCCTGGAGCGCCCAGCCGTAGCCGTTCATCCAGTCCCACCCAGTTTGGCTCTTGGCCCAGCACTTTTTATCTTGAGTGAAGCAGTATTATTAGGGGCTGCACTGAGGTGAGTCCAGACAGGTTTGGGAGTCCCATCCCTACTCCCGGCTTCTGCCACGGCCACGCCCCCTGGTTTGGGAGATATGGGTGTGCTGACGGGGCGGGGCCCACGCTTCAACACGGGTCCACGGGGAAGACGCCAACCCCCGCCTGTCACTCGTGCCAGTCCCTACTGTCATGTGTCATACACAGTACGACAAAAACGTTAACATAACCTCCGTATGGGAGGAATTTTCTCTAAGTTTTCCAGGGTAATTAAAATCATATCATCTGCAGAAAAGAGACTATGCCAGGTGCCGACATTTTCAATCTATTGACAATAAAACACACATTTGAAAAAAATTTCAGGCAATTTGTTGACAAACTAAACAGAACACCACCTTTTTTTAAAGTTATTTTTCCAAAAAACCAGTGACACTCAGTTAACCAACAAGGAAGGCCACATTCCTGAAGGAATAATCCATCATTAAAACGCAAGGTGACTTCTGCCACAGTCAGCACTGGGAGAACGACGCTGTGGAAAGACTCTGACACTTGGCTCATATGTAGGCGAAACTCCAGCAGGAGGAGAACCGTGTGCAAGTGTCCACAGCAGGGTCCACGACTCCCCCCGGCCCCCTCTCCTCTCAGCGCTCACGCTGTCCCCCCCCCTCACACCCGCAGGGCGGGAAGAGCTGTGTCTTCATCAGACATGTCAGTGTATCTGACGCCCAATGAGGGAATTTTCAAAGTGCTCCCAACATGTACCACTCGGACACCCCAGCCTCACTCCTCAGTCTGTATCCTGTGACTTCTGCCAGTAACTCTATGGGGTTGGGGGGCCACTGAGTTGTGGGTTAAGGGCCAGGCCCTTGACCTTGGTCAACCCGGGACTCCAGGATGCCCTCCTCTGGCCAGATCCTTGACCGTCAGTCCTCTTGAGTCGGGGCTGCCCCGGGGGCCTCATGTACCCCATCCCAGCTGGAATGCTAAGTGCTCTCAGACTCTTGGGTTTCTCTTCTTCCAGAGCTGTGGGCTGGTTTCTTTGGTGGGGTCAGAGTCTGGACACACCTGGGTCACCAGGAATCCAGGCACTTCCAAACCCATCTGGCTCCATCCTAGTTCGGGGAGGGTTGGTGCGGTCTAAATTACCAACCAGGTCAAAGGAAGAGCGAGGCTGCTCTCGGTTGTACCATGAACACAAAGACTACAGCAGACCCACCCCCACACACACCTACACACTGGTACTCACACACCGAGGTCTGGCGCTAGGCTGTCCGTCTGGCACAGAGAACGACACCCAGACAGACCCCTCGCCCCAGGCACCCTGCGTCAGGGTGGGGCCGTGGGCCAGGGCTGAGCTCAGATCCATCCAATCCCTGCCCATAGGCCAGACACGGGAGCAGCCTGGACTGACCAGCCCAGCCCAAGACTGCCCTCAGGTTGGGGTCTGCCCGTCTGGGAGGCCGGAGCCCCATGTTTAAAATATCCATCTAGGACACAGATGTCCTGTGGGCCCCCAGCGGCCTGTGAGCCGCACCTGTACGACACCGTGTGAGGACAGTCTAAAGGAGGGCTCTAGGCTTGGGGCTTTGTCGCAAGAGGTCCATGCCGGCAGCCTGACCTGCTTCTTGACCTTTATTAGATCTGGTGATCGCCCTGGGCCAGGATGAGTAAAGAGCTGATCCAACAAGCAGACACGTCGGTGGCTGAGCCTGGGCTTCCCGAAGCTAATAAGATTCAAATATCTGCACCGTGGCCAGGTCGGTGGGTCAGGCGCAATGTCAACTGCTCAGGGCTTCCACACAGCACCCCTGCCGTGAGGACGGACAGAGAGCCTCAGGGCTGACCCAGTAATGTGACCTCTGTGACTCTTTCCCGGGGAGCCAGGGCTGCAAAGGGACAGGTGGACACGCCAGGACGTATCACAGTGTGTCATTTTAAATGTCAAACGCCCGGAAACAAATTAAATATCCACAAGCAAAAAGGAAATTCTGGACTCAGTCACAGTACATTCATAAGGTAAGATATTATGTGACCACTAAAAATGACATCAGGGAAGAATGTACAAATTTCTGCAAAATGCCTCTGCCAGAATATGAGCAGAAAATATGTTACAGGACAACCTCACCTGTCCACTAGTATGGTAAAAAGCCACAATCCCTGCCTACACGGACACTGGGCTATCAGGAGGGCCAAAAATAATCACAAAATCAGTGACCGGTACCAGGAGTGGGGGGGTAGTCACTGGCCGACCTTGAAGCCTGCCCAAGTCTCCAAGATGGGTGAATGGCTGCACGTTGCAGGGAGCAAGTTAAGTGTGAATTAAAATAATGAGCTCATACATCGCATTCACAATCACCCAATCAGAGAAAGACTCAAACACTGAGTACAAACACATGCAAGAAGCTCTACCAGGTGTCGCGTGGAAGGTGGGACAAGATGAACCAGAGGCTGGGCCTGCCTCAAGCCTTGTAGAGCAGATAAACCTCCATCAGAGCCTCTGAAAGCCTGGGTGTGATGATCTGGGAGGGCAGCATGGAGGAAGTGGCCTTGGAGCAAAGCCTTGAGGGAAGGGGCATGAGAAGGCAAGAGATGGGCGTGTGGGGAAGGACAATGAGGCGTCCACAAGAACAGCAATGGCGAGTGTGGACGGAGTTGAAGGAACCCCAGGAGGACAGGGGGAGGTTTTTTGC
Organism: Ursus maritimus; assembly: GCF_017311325.1. Classification (NCBI taxonomy): domain Eukaryota; kingdom Metazoa; phylum Chordata; class Mammalia; order Carnivora; family Ursidae; genus Ursus; species Ursus maritimus. Next base: position 2,666,540 of record NW_024426885.1, read on the forward strand.
AGGGCGTGGGAGCAGGGTTTAATTTTGTGCAAAAACAGTGCCCTCCGAGAACCACAACTCTGCTCTCAAAGATCTGGTCAGTGAAAACACATCAGGTCGCTGGATCCGCCCGTAATCAAATGCTGAAAGCCACATGAGTCAGTTGGGTTAAAGCAATGGTTGCAGTTCGGGTCGCCTTTGGCTTTGCTTCTTTAAATCCCGCAGCCCAGAGCCTCCTCCCTGGGGAGACACAGCAATATGGCATCTTTGGTGCCTGTACATTCCCCACTGCATTGCCCAGGCTCACTTCGGCATCACCAGCCCCAGAGTTGAGAGAGAGGCAGAGAGAGAAAAGGAGAGTCAGGGGAGGTGGGGGGAGGGGGAGAAGGAGAAGCAGAGGGGAGAGGAAGGGAGGGGGGGAAGGGGAGAGGGGGGAGAGGGAGGTGGGTGGAGGTGGGTAGAGGGAAGTGAGGTTGGGAGGGGGAGGTGGGAAGGAGATCCGGGGAGGGAGGGGGAAGTAGGAAGGCAGAGGGAGGGGAGGGGAGTGGGGGCCAAAGCTACATTCCCTGGACCACCAAGCTAATTCACCAGCATTTACTAAGCTCCTACTGTGTGCCAGGTACTTACAAAATTATTCCAAATACTGCTTGTATTCGTTCTCTGGGGCTGCCACACAAAGGATTATAAACTGGATGGCTTAAATAACAAAAAGCTATTGTCTCATGGCCCTGGAGTCCAGAAGTCTGACACCATAATGTCACTGTGGTTGGTTCTTTCTAGGGTCATGGGAGAAGGATCTGTCCAGGCCCCTCTCCCTAGCTCGGGGATGGATATCCTCACGTGCATAGGGCATTCTCCTTGTGTGCATGCCTGGGTCCAAATCTCCCCTTTTATAAGCACACACTCATATGGGATTAGGGCCCACCCTAATGACCTCACTGTCACTTGGCTACCTCTGTAAAGACCCTATCTCCAAATAAGGTCAGAGTCTGAGGGACTGGGGGTTAGGACTCAGCACTTGAATTTGGGGGAACACAATTCAGCCCATGAACCTGGTTGTTCCACAAGGCACTGTCCCCATTCAACAGATCTGGAAAACCAAGGCTTAGACAGAAGGAACAGCTTGCCCCCGATCACTACTGTACCATGCAGAGCCAGAATTGGAACCCCCGTCTGAGAACGGCACAGCCTTGCTCATGTCCTGTAGGTACAGGCAGCGAATGATGACAAATGCAACCTGGAGGAAGAAGGAAGGCCTGGAAGTACTGGGTAAGGAGCAGGACGCTGGGCCTTGGAGGTGAGCGGCGAGCGGAAAGCCCAGAAAGCAGCTCTGGAATCAGGGGTTGGCTGTCGGCATTCCTCTGCACACACTGCTCACAGCCCCCTGGGGAGGAGGAGGGACACCATTTCTGCCTCCCTCACCATTACGTCACCCTCATCCAACCTTCTCTAACCTCCAGCTCATCGAGAAACTAGTTCACCTTCTCTCCCAGCATGAAGATGCTCCCTTCCAAGGCCACCGTGGTCCTACTGGACCTTAATGATGATTCCACAGTTCTTTTGGATACTGAGCCATGCGGAAGAGTATTTCTTCGCCTCCCTCCACACATCTGACCTGCAAACAGATAGGGACACAGTCCTCTGGCAGCTGGAGACCAGGGCTGGCTCCCTCAGCAGGCACAGGACACCAGGCTAAACGCCCAGGGGCCTGCTTCCGGGGAGCTGCATCCCCACCGTCTAGGCTCCAGATCTGGGGGCTGGGACCCACACCACTATGTTCAAACAACAAATGCCCCAGCGGTAGGGGATCCTGAACCCTCTGTGAAGGTAAGAGGGGGAAGGCTCAATAGTTACCAAGGGCCTGGGCACCTGCAAGGCCTGTCCCTCTGATGCACACCTTGCTGATGATTCTCTCTGGAAACACCCCCTTCTTGTCTGATCTGCCTGCTGACACAGCAGTAAGAAGGCTCCGCTCCCCGGTGGCCAGGTCCGGAGGGGTCACGAGAAGGCAGAGGGCAGAGAGTCCTCTGGGCTTGCCCCAGAGGCACCAAGGGGTAGGTGGCCAGGCCTGTTCCAGGGGTATCCTGTTGGGGTTCACCCTTTGGAGTTCCTGGGGGTTAAATCTTAGATGTGGAGAGAGGCTGTCCATGGTGTGGACCTCCTGAAAGGGCAGAGTGCAGCCTCAGCCCCCTCTGAGTATTGCCTTCTCACCTCCCTTGGAAATCTGAACACAGCTGGCAACCCTTCCATAGTAGCCAGTGCCCACCAATGATCAGGGGCTCATGTGTCGTCTGAACGGACAGTCGCTCAACCTTGTCCCCACCAGTGACCCCGTGCAGATCCCCTCAGAGGGAAAGTGCACTCAGCACACTTGAGGGCGAGTCTCCAGCAGGGCAGACCTCTATTTACCCTGACCGTCAGCAGGATGCTGCTGGCCAGAGAAAAGAGACAGAAAGCAGAGAGGGGACAGGGTGAGTAGGCCTCCCCAACAAGGGGAGCAGCTGTGCCAGTGCGACCAGGCCCCTGCCTGCAGCTGGCAGACTTGGCCTCCCATCCACTCTCCCAAGGGGTGTCCACGCCCGCTAGTGCCCCTCTGCACGGTACTTCCATCTCCACTGACGTGAGGACAGTTGCAAGAAGAGCAGCCGAAGGAAGCAGATTCGCCAACACAAGATTCAGGCTTCCACTGAGGCTTTCTCTCGGTGGGACCCGGGACTTCTAAGCACACGGGGAACTCACAGCTGGCAAGGAGAATTCTTTCTAAATCAAATGCCCTTCACTCTCTTATTCATGGCCTCCTTGCTCTCCTCAGGACTGAGCGATCATAAATCTTTTCCGCCCATTTATCACCACGATCCACTGCCGGCCATTCTTCATATTTCTTTCCCCCACACTGCAGACACCCTCCTGATTGAAGAGGGACTGTTAATCATCCCATTTCCATTTCTGCCATGATTTCCAACATCTTGGTGTTGACAATTAAAGATCTCATCATTGTGGTTCTCTCTCTGCCTTCCTCTGGGTGCCTGAGTTACCGTCAGCGAGGCCTATGCTTCTGAATGTAGCGCCATATCTAAAGGATGTCTTTCCTTTATTCTGATAAAGGAATACCTTCTGCTCTACCCTGACAGTCAGCAGGACGAGGAGATGGGTTTAAAACCACGCAGAGAATAACGGGTATGTTTCAAGGACTCAAGCGCGAGAACAAGAGTGGAGATCCCTTCCCACATATGAGATGGGCAAATATTTAAGAGCGTGCAACTCGCAGGACTAGGAATTTGACACGCACACCACAAGCCAGGGGAACAACAGGAATCCAAATCTAACCGTGTTCCCTTGAGCTCAGACACTCCTGTCCTGGGAACCTGCCCCAAGCAGATCACTATACAGTCGTGCAAAATATATGTATATCCAAATCACAGCGAAACAACCTAACACCCATGATCGTGCCGTTGGTACACGGTGATGATACATTGATTCAGTGGAAACTAATGCAGCCGTGAATGAGAATGATCTACACCCACAGTCCTTCATGCGAGTTCAAGGTGTGCTGAGTGAAGACAGGAGCTTATAATGTGTGCAACATTGTCTTGTTTCTATAAAGTTGTGCATGTGGTTGCACATGTGTGCACATGTTAAGTATGTGCATGTGTGAGTGTGTGCACGTGTGAGCATGTGTGTGCGTGGGCATGCATGTGTCGTGCATGTGTGCACACATGTGCATGTGTACGCTGTGCATGTGTGAGTGTGTGCATGTGTTGTGCATGTGTGTGTGCGTGTGCATGTGTATGCACTGTGCATGTGTGAGCCTGTGTGTGTGTGCGTGTATACACTGTGCATGTGTGAGTGTGTGCATGTGTTGTGCGTGTGTGTGTGCATGTGTATGCACTGTGCATGTGTGAGCCTGTGTGTGCGTGTGTGCATGTGTATGCACTGTGCATGTGTGAGTGTGTGCGTGTGTGAGCATGTGTGTGCACTGTGCATGTGTGAGCCTGTGTGTGTGCATGTGTATGCACTGTGCGTGTGTGAGCCTGTGTGTGCATGTGTGAGCATGCATGTGTATGCACTGTGCATGTGTGTGTGCATGTGTGTGTGCACTGTGTATGTCTGAGTGTGTTTGTGCGTGTGTGTGGGCACATGTTGTGCATATGTGAGTGTGGGTGCATATGTGAGTGTGTGGGTGTGCACACAGTTGCTTAGGACAGATGTGAATAGCCTCTCCCCTGAAGGCAGAAATACAGGACTGGCGTTCTACTTACTCTATTCTTTACTGTACTTCATGGTTCAAAACATGAGTGTGCATTATCTTTATGACCATAAAAAAGAAATTTTCACTGAAAAAAATCGCAAAGGTAACCTCCTTACTTTTGGGACCTCAAGCCATAACTTGGAGATGACAGTACATTTACACCCTGCTGTTATGGTTCACTTTCTGTGCCAACCTGGCTGGGCTACGGTCCCCAGACACTGGGTCAAGTACCAGTCGAGGTCACCGTGAAGGTATTTCCTAGATGAGATTAAACATTTTAAATCAGTAGACTTTGAATAAAGCAAATGACCCTCTGTCCTGTAGACGGGCCTCATCCGATCAGGCCTTGAGAGAAAAAGATGCGGTGCCTGGAGCCAGAGGAGGCTCTGCCAGCAGACGCCCTTCAGACTCTTCCCGGGGTCTCCAGCCTACAGCCAGCCCCGCAGCCTGGGACTTGCCAGACCCCACAATCATGTGAGACTATTCCTTCAAATAAATCTCTCTCTCTTTCTTCATATGTACATCCTGTCGGTTCTGTGTCTCCAGGATCCTAACTAATGCAACTGCTTTTAACTTTTTTGTAAATAAACTGTCCTTTTTAGAGCAGTTTTAGCTTCACAGCAAACTGAATGGAAGGTACTGAGAGGTCCCCGGCCCCCACATGTGCACAGCCTCCCCGATTACACACATCCCCCACCAGAGCCATGCGTTCGTGACACCTGACGAACCTCCATGAACACATCACTACCACCGAAGACAGACCTTCTGTGAGGTTCACTCCTAGTGATGCACATTCCGTGGGTTTGGATGAATGCGCCCTAAAATCCTCCATGCTCCGCTCTTCACCCCTCCTTCCCCCTTAATCCTGGCTACTGCTGATCTCTTCACTGTCTCCACAGTTTTGCCTTTTCCAGAACGTCATGTAGCTGGAATCCTACAATCATGTAGCGTTTCAGATTGGTTTCTTTCGCTTTAGAATAATGCATTTAAGCTTCCTACTTGTCTTTTCATAGCTTAAAAGCTCAATTCTTTTCAGAATGAGTGCTATCCCATTGTCTGGATGGCCCACGGCGTATTTATCTATCACCTGAAGGACATCTTGCTTGCATCTAAGTTTTGACAACTACAAATAAAACGGCTATAAACATCCCTGTTTTTAACATCCAGGTTGTGGGGGCGCCTGGGTGGCTCAGTCAGTTGAGTGTCTGACTCTTTATCTCGGCTTAGGTCATGATCTCAGGGTTGCAAGATCAAGCCCCCATCAGGCTCCAAACCCAGCAGGGAGTCTGCTCGAGATTCTCTCTCCCTCTGCCCCTCCCCCCCAACCCTGCTCATGCTCTGTCACTAAATAAATGAATAAATAAATAAATAAAATCTTTGAAAAGAAACAAAACATATCCAGGTTGTGTGTGGACTTAAGTTTTCAATTCCTTTGGGTAAATACCAAACAGTGTGATTGCTGGATTGTACGCTGAGAGTATATTCAGTTCTCTAAGTAAAGGTGTCCTGGATGATCGACCCCAGAGTGTGGGGGCAGAGGGAGTTCCCACAGCACCAGGCAACCTCTGACACCTGCTGGGTGTCCTACAGTTTAACTCTATTCTGACACTGGAGGTGCCATCAGACCCCAGACTGCCCCTCCCCCACTGCAGACGCCCATGGCAAGTCCAGGCTGTCCCCCGTGCTTCTGTCCCACGGGCTACAGAGCAGAGGTTCTCATGACCCAGCCCCTCCTCTGGTTTGATCGCTTTGCCGGAGCAGCTCACAGAACTCTGAGAAACATTTTCCTTACTAGATTACTGGTTTGTAACAGAAGGGTACCCCTCAGGAACACCAGACGGAAGAGAGGCACGAGGTGAGACGGGAGTGGGAGGGGCAAGTGAGGAGTTTCCACACCCTCTCCCAGGGGCCTCTCTCCGCCACGTGGGCTCCATGGGATCACCAACCCAGGAGCTCTCTGAATCCCATCCTTGTGGGGTTTTAGGGAGGCTTCATTCCGTAGGCACAGCTGATACCATCGTTAGTATTCCTGATTCGACTCCCAGCCCCTTCCCCTCCCCGGAGGTCAGGAGGGGGAATGAAAGTCCCAGTGCTGATTCTCTTGGCCACCTGCCCTGTCCTTCCAAAAGTCACCTCAGTAATATAACAAAAGAGACCTCTGTGGCTCTCAGAGCGTAGGAGCTCTGTGCTAGAAGTGGGGACCAAGACCAAATATCGATCGGCTATAAATCACAACATCACAAGGAACCACCCAACCGTCCTCCAAGGTGGGGGCACCACTGTGCACCCCTACCAGCAACGGAGGAGCTCCCCTTACGCTGCACATCCTCACCAGCGTCTGGTGTTGCCGGTGTTCTGGGAGGTGGCCATTATAAGAGGTGCACAGTGCTATCTCTTTGTTGTTTGCTTTTTATTTCTGTGGGAGAATGACAAGGCAGGGTATGCCCTGTGGTCAGGCCGTTTCACAGACGGTCACGTTGTGGTCCATAGAGTCTATGTCACCTGCTTAGGGGCACAGCCAATGGGAAGGGCAGTGACTTTTGTCTGGAGAATCCACCCAGAGCCCAGAAGCCCATGAGAACAGGTGATCAGGCATGAGAAGCGGGAGACAAAGCTAGATGTGGGGGTGGGACTAGCAGGGGCTCTACCTTCCCCTGCCAGATGCCCTCTCACGCCGGTCCTGTCCTCCCGCCTCCTGTGCGGTCCTGCTCATGCCCAGTATCAGCATCTTCCTGGGTCCCGATTAGGCCCGGGGATCCCACAAGCAGGGGAGCCCCAGAACTCTGCAGGGAAGGGCTGTGGGACCTGTTCTCACCAGCCGCCCTCCAGGCTGTGACAGAGGGGATTCCCATTCCCAGCCCCTCAGCTTGGGCCTTCGTGCCGTTCATCACTCACAGTGTCCCCAGCCTCTTCCCTGAGCTTCCACACAGATCAAGGTGTCACAGGCTGGCAGCTAGGCCGGGCTCAGCGTAGGGTCACCAGATAAAATGTAGGACACCCCGCTGAATCTGAATTTCAGATAAGCAACAAATAATCTTTTAGTGTAAGTATGCCCTTGCAAAGATTGATTCTTTGATTTTTATCTGTTAAACCTGCCACTGAGCACGGAGGCCACCTAACCCAGGGCTCCCGCCTGGAGTCCTTAGCTCCTAAACAAAGGGACATGTCAAACTGCCCCGGATATGAATCACGTGGAATGGGTAAATAAGCAGGGCGCTTGCTTATGAAAAGGTCAGAGACCCTGCATCTGGCAGTCGGGGGCCTGAAGTCCACACGGTAATTCTCCCTGAAAAGGTCTCTGTATCAGGGCCTCTTTATCCATTTTATTGGAATCCAAAGTGGTTCTCCACCCAGCCCCTCTGTCTGAGGACAGCATGTTTAATGCCCCAGGTCAGACCTGCTGTGCCTGCCTGTCCGGTGCCTCGGTGGAGACCAATTTCTCACTCCCTCCCTCCCATCCGTCAGACAGGGCCAGCCCACAGCACGGCCGCCTTGGAGGATAATAAACGTTATGGCAGCAAATTCTAGAACCAAAGGTCAAATCACCTGACTGCAAGTTTTTAAAAACCTCAATTTAAAGATCCATTTGCACCCAGCGCAGCAAAGCTAGGCGGGTCTCCTGCCCGCTACCTGCCATGGCTCAGGGCCGGCCGACCCCATTCATCACCTGGTCAGCAGGGACCCGCATGGGAAGGAGGCAGCTTCATCCCCGGGGTCTCACAGGCAGGGACCGCTAGTCTGCCGAAGGGAAGAGCAAGAAAAGCCCCTTGGACTGCGGGTGGAGTGGACGATCTGATCCCCTCATGCCTGAAGGACAGTGCCCAGGAGTCGTCTGCAGGACAGTCGCTGCCCTGAGTGCTCAGGGACTGGGCCCCAACATGCCAGTGAAGAACACACCTTCTCAATGTGCACAGCTCTGCCTTCTGCATACACTTCCTTACACAGGTACTGAGCTCTTACTGTATGCAAACCCAGATGGCGAGCAGAGGAGCTGGGCACCAATGGGGGACCCAGGCTCACAGCCCAACCGGCTGGTGTCCTCACGCCCCAGGACGGTCACCCACCGTTACCAGACCTGCTGTCAACTACATGTTCACACACTATTGACTGTACAAAGGACCTGTGGCAGGAAAATGATTTTTGGCCTTTTAGCCTAAAAAGATGGTGGGGGGGGAATAGGCAATTATTGTTTGATGGTGTTAAAAACAAGATGGCAGGTCCAAAATCAAGCCATGTATGCTAAGCCCCGTGTCACCAAACCAAGACTTAAGGTTTCAGCTTCAGCTCTTCCAGAAACAGAACCTTACAACTTTCAGACCAGAATCATGTGACCAGCACCTAGGGAGGTCCTCCGTCCATCCCCTGAAGGAAGGGGACCTTGCAAGAGCCGACCCGCTTTCCTGCCCATTCCCTCCCGCCCAGGGATGTCATTCATGCTGTCCAGCTCCTTAGCGTCTTTCTATCCGCTAGACTGGATGCTGCCTGAATGGAATCGATTTTTGCTCAAATAAACTCAAAATGTTTAATACACCTCAGTTTCTCTTTCCTCAGAGGGTCCGGAGTTTCTGTTTGGAAAGATGAAAAGTTTTGGAGATGAACACAACATTGGGAGTCTATTTAATGCCACTGAACTAAACAGTTAAAAATGGTTAAGACGGTATAATTCCGTGTTACGTATATTCTCCTTGATAAAAACAGATTTAACATAAAGAAATGAAAAATGACTCCCTCTAATCTTGGATCCAAGGACTAGGGAAGTGAGACCAACTCCAAACTCAAGTGTCCCTAAAATCCAGTAGGACACCAACTGAGGAGCAGGAAAATTTTGGGTACCCAGGATGGCTTAGGAAGAAAAAACACATCTGCTTTTGAAACATGTAACAAACCATAATACGATGTAAGATTTACTCTTAAAACTAAAGAAGGGGGGCGCCTGGGTGGCACAGCGGTTAAGCGTCTGCCTTCGGCTCAGGGCGTGATCCCGGCGTTCTGGGATCGAGTCCCACATCAGGCTCCTCCGTTGTGAGCCTGCTTCTTCCTCTCCCACTCCCCCTGCTTGTGTTCCCTCTCTCGCTGGCTGTCTCTATCTCTGTCAAATAAATAAATAAAATCTTTAAAAAAAAAAAAAAACTAAAGAAGGCTCAGGAGAAAGTGTGCATTCCTAGAAAATATACTAGATTCATTTTTACTAACAATAAAAATGCTAATTAACCACATATCTACACACCAAATCTTAAACTCGGAGTGCGGGTTCCATAATGCTAACAAAACTCAAAGATCCACTACATTGTGTTTTGCTCAATTTAATGGCAATCGAAAAGTCGGTGTTTGTGTATGACACCAACAGTTCATACCCTTCCCCTGTTCACTGATCAGTTCTCTGTCACACCTGCAGAGTCGTATGGGGCCACCTCGTACATCACACGTCAGACCCGCGTGTGTGGTGGCTCTGCACCCTGGGACTGCGGCGGGGACCAGAACAGCGGACAGTTCCAGTGGGGAAGACAACAGGCCAACCAGAAAATAAGACCAAAGACTCCGTGATGAGCTGTGGTTTGAGTTAAGAGAAGTTCAACAAAAACGAGTAGTATCATGTGAGAGAAATGAAAGGTTGCGGGTTTTTTTAAATAAATATATCAAGATAAATGTATATATTTATCTGTAACATCCTCCAATCTTGGCCTGAGACTGGCCTTGGCCAGTGGGGACTGGGGGATAGGATCCAGCCAGCCTGGTGCAGTCTGGACTCCGACCACGACAGCAGAAAATAGAATCGGTGACCACTGATCGCAAAGTCATGAGACGCATGGGGCAGACCCGAGCCCAAGCGGCAGCCCGGTGCCGGCCCCCCACTCCCAGCCTCCCTCCGCCCCAAAGCAGCGTGTCTGCAGCCTGGCACCACTCCCTGCAGGTGCCAAGGAGAAAATAACGCTAGGGTTGCTTTGAGGTGGTTTGCGCGACATGATTACGATAATAGCCGACAGATACATGGACGCCATGGGCTCAATTCTGTCCCCACAAGATTTGTGACTTGAAATTCTAACCCCCAGAACCTCTGAATGTGACTGTATTTAAAGACAGGGCCTTCAGAGAGGTGATTAGGGTAAAACGAGGCCGTGAGCATGGGCCCTGTTGCAGCGGGCCCGTGTCCCTACGACAGGGAACCTGGACAGAGACGCCAGGGCTGCACGCACACAGGGGGAAGACCACGTGAGGGCACCGCCAGAAGGTACCATCGGCAAGCCAAGGAGGGAGGCCTCCGGAGAAACCCCGTCCACATGTGGATGGCGGGCCTGGGGTCTCTGGACCGTGAGAGGATGAACGCCGCTGGTGAAGGCCCAGTGCGCGGTCCTGAGGCTCCTGTTTCCTTCTGCCCTTCATTACGCCCCTGGTCCCAAGTGTCTCTGAAGCAGGCCCGCAGCTCCCGTCTCCACACGCGGTCTGTGAGGAAGGCACCGAGCAGTGGGCGAGGGAGTCATGCGCCTGCAAGGACTCCCTGCAAGGCTCTAGGAAGGCTCTGGGCCCAGCTGCGGCCCTCGGAGTAGGGGGCCCCACAGTGCCAGGGCACGGACACTGGCCCCACAGACTGCGGTAGGTCCCACGGCCTGGCTGCCCCCAAGTCACCGGACCCCTAACACCGGGGTCTTGAATCTCAGTTGTCAGAGAAATGAGAGAAGAAAAGCCGGTGTTGCATATCAGAGAGAGCCTGGGTGCAGGGGAGCCCAGGGAACGCAGCCTGCGGGGCTTGTAAAGGCACTTTTCAAAAGGGTAAGGGGCTAGGGTAGGGGGGCATCCGCGGGTCCCACGGTAACTGTCTCGGGGGCATCACTTTTCAGTGGGCACAAGACCATCACAGGATGCCTCTGTCCACGGTCCACATTCTGAGGCTCCTGGAAAACAGAGAGAGTGTGCAGGCAGGCTCTCGCCGTCACCGGGCGCACGGGCCGGCTCTCCACCATCACCGGCTGTGCGTGCAGGCTCTCCACCGTCACTGAGTGTGCAGGCAGGCTCTCACCGTCAGCGGGTGCGTGTGCAGGCTCTCCGCCGTCACCGGGCGCGTGGGCAGGCTCTCCACCGTCACCGGGCGCGCAGGCTGGCTCTCCACCGTCACCGGGCGCGCGGGCTGGCTCTCCACCATCACCGGGTGTGCGTGCAGGTTCTCCACCGTCACCAGGCACGCGGGCTGGCTCTCCACCATCACCGGGCGTGCGTGCAGGCTCTTCACCGTCACCGGGCACGCGGGCTGGCTCTCCACCATCACTGAGCATGCAGGCGGGTTCTCACTATCACTTCTAATCACACCCACACAAACACCGCTCCCTACGGGCTGTTTTCTCTCCTTTCCTTCCTCAGAAGGAGGTATTTGTCTCTAAGCAAATGGAAATATTAACCCCTGCCCCAGACCAGTGACTTTTCAGGAGCTAAGTCCCTCTTCTTTCCTGAACACCCCTCAAACGGCAGGGTCCCAAGACCTCCGACTGGTCCTCAGGCAAAGGGAACCCCATCTGCCTGCACGTGGCACAAGGTGGAGCTCGTTGCTTGTTCCACTGCTGGAAGGTTCTAGAAGAGCAGGCCAGTGGAGACCAGCCATGCGAGGGAGCACAGGTCCAGGTCTCTGCTGCCACTCTGGAAACCTCACAGGATAGACACACAAGTGCCAGGTGTTTTGTGCAGGCCGCCACACGGTAGGTGCTCATGGATGTTACTGCCACCAACACCTCCCACCCAGCCATAAGCCTGACCTCAAGCAAAGGGTTCTGGGAGGGGCACTGTGCCCGCTTGGGAGCTTGTCCTGGCAGTCAAGGGAGAGGTGAGTGGGCATGGCCAAGCCACTGTCCGCAGCTGGGAAGGCCAGTGGTCTTTCGTGCCTATACCCTGGGTTCCCTTCGGCATGTGAGACCCCTTTTCACTCCTGTGAAGCCCCATCCTGCCGACAGGACAGGAGCATCAGGGATGCCAGAGGGCGGCAGGTCGGTGCTGGCCGGCCTCACAGGTGGCTCTGGGCAGGTCCCTCCTGGGCTGCAGGCTGGGGGTCATTCCCAACGAGGCCGTGGCGCTGTCCGCCAGCAGCCGGGGTTATTTTAAGCGTGATCATTTTCTCATAAGCTCTGCTGATGGCCTTCCTCTTATTGCTTTTCAGAGGAAAGATTCAGGATGGCAGCAAATGCTATGAAAGAGGATATTAGGCTTAGATTGACCATAACAAAATTATTATAAGAGCTGAGCTCTCTAGTTTATACTGTATCATTAAGTACGCATTTTCCCCACGTGCTGCTCAGCAGACCAGCAAAGCAAGTGTTCGTTGTAGATTTCAATCTCCGTGAGCAATAAACTCAGCGTTCTGCATAAAGAGATTGCACAAAACCTGTTTATCGTGATTCCCACGTCTATGGGATGGCAGAGGGCAACAGCAGAGGGGTTCCTCCTTCTTGGGGAGGTTTGAGCAAGGAGAAGTAAATCCTGCCAGTTTAAGTCAGCACAGGGGGACGCGTTGAGAACGAGGTGGTAAAGTGGAATTTTAGGCCCCAGAGGCCAGGATGCCACCCTCCACGTTCTCAATTCCAAGTCAGGACTCCCAGTGTTACTTGTAATGTGCCTCAGAGATCTTTTGCACTTTGAATGTAACATTTTAACCAGAAGGCTCCCTAAGCATCAGAGGCCACTTCCTCTGAAGAAGGAGACGCTGCCTGTGATGCCTCAAACCCCGATTCAGAGCCAGGAGGGACCTTGAGCCTTCCTCCCCCGCCCCGCCTGTGCAGCCCCTTCTGCCAGTGGCCGGGTCCCAGTCCCCGAGGCCCCCAGTGCTGAGCATCTCCTGCACCTCTCAGCCTCCCTATTTACCAGGCCCGGTAAATGCATGAGCTTTCTGTGGCTCCAGTGACCAGATACCACAAGCCTGGTGGCTCAAAGCAAGGGTATTCTTCTATGATCCCGAGCCAGAAGCTCTCCACGCAAGCCACTGGCAGGGCTATGTTCCTTCTGAGGTCTGCAGGGAGAAATCCATGTCTTAGCTTTTCTAGCTTCTAGAGGCCACCCGCATTCTTGGCTGCTGGGCCCGTCCTGACCCCACTCCAAACTCTGCCTGTCACCAGACTCTGGTCCTCCTGCCTCGCTCCTGTAAGGACCCTTGTAATTACACTGGATCCACGCAGATAACCTGGGGTCATCCCCCATCCCAGGTCCTTAATTTAATCACATCTGCAAAGTTGCCTTTGCCATGCAAGGTCACACATTCACAGCCTTGGGGATCAAGACACGGACATCTTTAGGGGCCATAATCGTGTCCTACACAAAACCCTGGTTTTCTCTGTAATTCTACCGTACAGGATGGTTTATGAATGTTCTCACAGATTATCCAGTCACAACCTTTTATTTTAAATGTATTGGCTGTGAGCACAGAAGTAAGTCCTTCTTGGCGGACGAGGGACTAGGGAAAGGACAGACTAACTGTGGAGTGTCCTCCCCTGAGGCTACCCCAGGCTTGGCACCATCTGGTAACAGAGCGCCTGAGGCGGGGAGGCTCACAGCAGGACAGGCAGCAAGGCTGGGCAGAGAGAGCGTTGGCCCTGGGCCCTGAGATCCTCGCCCAGAGATTCCACTAACATTTATAAGGATGTGCCCCGAAGAGCTGCCTCAGCTCTCTGAAAGCTTAATTTCCTTTGATAGCCATGGACCATCTGTCCATCTAGGGCTCGAGACCATCAGACCCATTTTCCTGACAACCACCTGTCATCACTCACTGCTCGAGGTTTCTTTGAAATTAAAACAGCTCTCCTCAACCCAGTGACTCTTCTGTGTGATCTCCCAGCTCTTTCTGCTGGCTGTTCATGGAGGGTGAGGGTTCGGGAGAAGCCCGGCTCACCGGAGAGTCCCCCACCTTGGGGGTGTGGGAATCTCAAAGGAGAGTGAAAGAAGACCCGTTTGCACAGAGATGGAGTAAGCCTCTTGGAAGAACCAAAGAGAGATCTTGGAGACATGCGGTCTGATGCTGAGACATCCATGGTAGATTCTCAGGCAGAGCCTGGGGAAGGATCCAGAGCCCCGGTGCAACCTTGGTGGGGAGCAACACAGGGGGAAACTACATCATAAGGCCTCAGTTGGTTGCTAGAGATGGGAAATGTAACTCAAAATCGCTTGAACAAAAGAAAACATACTGGCCCACACCCTGAAGAACTCAGGGGTCAAAGGCTTCAGGCACCGTTGGATACAGGAGTTCCGATAGCGTCACGAGGAATTCCTGAATTCCCTGTCTCAGCTCTGCTTTCAATGCTGTGTCCAGGGCCAACCTGTGCTTCACCACCATGAGTGACAGCTCCTTAAATTCCATACCCCTGGCTCAGTCTGTGGAGCGTCTGACCCTTGATTTCAGCTCGGGGGTCACGGGATGGAGCCCTGTGGCAGGCTCCTTGATCAGCAGGGAATCTGCTTAAAGACACTTTCCCTCTGCCCGTCCTCCCACTCTCCCCTCCCCAATAAGTAAAGAAAATCTTTTTAAAAAATTCTGTACCCCATCTGCCCCACTGGCCTCTTCCTCCCCCAGTGTTGCCTCCATGCTTAGGCAGGCTTTCCCTTCATGGGGACGGACGTCTCCTTCCCTAGTAGTCAATGCAGAAATGTCAGGATTTTCTCTCACTGGCTGACCGCCACAACCTCACCCAGGGGCTTGGGCCCCGCTAAGTGGGCTGGAGGCTGGGAAAGGCTCCTTTTCCCAAAGAAAAACCATGGACAGGATGCAGGGCAGCAAAAACGACAAGTGTCTCCAGGAACTCAGCACGAGGTGGGACGAGCCCAGGACCGAGCCCACCCTGACGTTCGAGCGTCCGTGGGAGACAGCCAGACCTTCCACAGTGAACGCCTGCCTGTTTTTGATTCAAACTGAAGAGAACGACTGTACCCAGTTCCTTAGGAGTAACGGCTGTAAAAATACGAAAAGAACAAGACCAACTGCGGGACACCTGGCAAAGACTTGAAGCCCTGACAGCAGAAACATCCTCCCCATTTGTGGGCATAAAGGAAACATAAAAAAAAAAAAAAAAAAAAAACCGGGGGCTACAGCCAAAAAGACCAGCCAGGGGGACACAGCTCATCAGAGCACAGACTGGCCCAGCTGGACAGGGGAGTGAGGCTGGCAAGAGGAGAGATCACTGCCAAGGCAGAGGGCTGCCAGGACCAGGCTGGGCTGCTGGTTTCTGGAGAAAGGAGAGGCGTTAGTGTCCTGTAGCTGCTGAAACCAACGACCACAAACAGGGTGACTTCAAACAATGGGGATTTATTCTCACATGGTCCTGGAGGCCAGAAGTCAGGACACGAAGTGTCCCCAGGGCTGTGCTCCCTCTGGGGAAGGGAGGTCTGGGGGCTCTGGGGTGAATCCCTCTTTGCCTTGTCCTGCTCCTGATAGCCCCAGGCGTCCGTTGGCTCACAACCACATCATCCCAATCTCTGTGTCTGTCTTCACGGCCTCTCCTGGTGTCTCTGTGTGTCCTCTTCACTCCTGCCCCTTTGAGGACATCTGTCATTGGACTTCGGCCACCCTAATCCAGGATGATCTCATCTCGAGATCCTTACCTTAATTTCATCTACAGATGAAAGACCCTATTTCCAAATAAGGTCACATTCACAGGTACAAGGCGTTAGGACCTGGACATATCTTTTGGGGGACACTCATCCCCCCACTATGGTAAGCCTCATCATCACCTTCAGAATCCTCTCTCTCCACGTGCCTGAGAAGAAGCTTCTGCTGCAGCCCCAGTACCCAAGCCTTGCCCGGAAAAGGAAAGCCCATCCCCCAACAGGTCCTTTCTAGTCCAGGCTCTGACAAGGAAATGTGGTCAAAACACAGGGGGGGGGTAGTCCCTGAGAAACCAGCTTGGGGTGCTGCCCTGCCTGGAGGCCAGCCTCAGTGGAAAAGTCCCTGAAATGTGCAACTCGATAAAAATTATAAAGTGCTTCCAACTGTATCTAAACACTCAGCTCTGTCTGCCTCTGACTTCCCCAGAAAGGAGCCAAGTCTTTACCACACCGGCATATAAATCAAGAGAATTGCGTGGGTCTCGGAGGTTCTCCGATCCAATGTGATCACAAACTCCCCGGTAGGCTGTCAGCATCGATATGTCAAGCCTGGAGAGGAAGGCCCATAGAGCATCCCACCCCGTCTGCTTCACAACACTGGCGATGATGACCGGAGAGAGAGGGCCCATCCTGCAAGTCCCGTGTCATCAGAGAGACTGTTCTCGGTGAGGTCAAAATGTAATTCAGAATAAAACAGATGCTAAAAGCATTTCTTAATGCAGCATAGATGATCTGTAGAAATGCTTTATCTGAGCAAGGAATCCCTTCTCCCTCCCATGAACAAAATGAATGCCAGCAAATGTGGGGTTCTCTCGTGAAGCCCAGACGCACCTATCTCCCAATGATTCCCAGCCAGGAGAGCAGGCAGGAGGGCTCCCACAAGAGGCACAGGCCCCAGACATGGAAGAGGTGTGCTGAGAGGTGTCCATGCCGGGCATCTTGCCGACGCTGGTAAACAGGGGTTTACAGGTGGGCTTTATTTTTTTTTTTTTTTAAGATTTTATTTATTTGACCGAGAGAGACACAGCAAGAGAAGGAACACAAGCTGGGGGAGTGGGAGAGGAAGAAGCAAGCTCCCCACTGAGCAGGGAGCCCGATGCGGGGCTTGACCCCAGTGGATCGTGACCTGAGCCGAAGGCAGACACTTAACGTGGCTTAACAACTGAGCCACCCAGGCGCCCCTACAGGTGGGCTTTAAATCAACCTAGAAAAATCAAGTAATGTGACGTCAGTGCTTCCCGATGTAATGGAGCAGACGCAGAACTGTCCCACGTGTGAGCTTTCTGGCTGGGAAATGCTCTCCGTCTTTGCTTCACCAGGTCAGCCTCTACCCTGAAACATTCCTTCCAGCCTAAGAAAGCCTGAGTGCATTTCTCGGGTGAGTGTCTTCACATGTGACGAGCCTTCCTAGATCAGTACCTCCTCAGTATTAAAGTGCATAGAAATCAGCTGGGGTGGGGGTCTTGTTAAAATGCAAATCCTTAGCTCTGGGGTGGGTCAAGCAAGTTCCCAGGTGATCCTGACGCTTCCGGCCATGGATCACACTTGGAGCAGATAGTGTCCTCTCACTGCCTCCCTTCCCCCTAAAACCACAATTCAAGGCTCAGGTGCATTCCTGCAAGAACAGGTCACCTAGCATTATTTGAACCATCAGCCTTCTGCCAGCCAGGGGAGCCCTCCCGAAACCATGGCTGTTCTCTGCTCAGCTGACACCGACATTCTCTCTGCGGCTCCTCTGTCCTCTGTCTCCAGCAGTTTGATAGGCTGAGGAGAACCGAGACTCCCTGTCCACAGAGAGTGTCATAAAGCAGCCAAAGAAAAGATAAGAAGACAAGGCAGCCTTAGTTGAGCCCCTGAGATTCTGACCGCACTTACAGAGGAGACAACCCAGTGCACCGGGACAGCACCAGCTCGATAACATCGTCAAGCTGTCAGCTTCCCCTGGTCAACCATGACGCTGCTGGTTTGTGTCCACCTCCGAGAACCGACCTAACTACTGCAGAGTCTCTGGGGTCAAGTCAAATACCACCTCACACAAGACCTTCTAACAGTTTCCTCTACAGCTCGCTGCTAACCTGGTTCTCTAACTGGCTGGGAGTTAATTTCATGATAAACCCACAATCCTAACTTGGGGCAAGATGATTAGATGAGCAGAGCTGTAGAGATGGTAAAAATGTAAACCCAACCTAGTGAGAATTTATTCCCAAGGATATATAGCCTTAGATCAGTCAAGAAACTTAGCGATTTGTTTCTTGGGTTAGAAAAAGCGTTTCCGGGGCGCCTGGGTGGCAGAGCGGTTGGGCATCTGCCTTCGGCTCAGGGCGTGATCCCAGCATTATGGGATCGAGCCCCACATCAGGCTCCTCCGCTAGGAGCCTGCTTCTTCCTCTCCCACTCCCCCTGCCTGTGTTCCCTCTCTCACTGGCTGTCTCTATCTCTGTTGAATAAATAAATAAAATCTTTAAAAAAAAAAAAAGAAAAAAGAAAAAGCCTTTCCTCTGGGTGTTCTCAGCGACTCTCTGGTCCTGGCTGCAGCTCTATGGGTCTCTCCTACTGTCAGAACAAAGAGAAGTGGGGGGGGGGGGGTCTCTGCAGACCAGGTCTACTCCTGCTGGAGGGGGAGCAAATGGATAAAACCACAACTTAAGACATGTCAACTTATCATAAGCTTTGGAAGTGTTTATGTTCTTCAACCCAGAAATTTTTTGGAAATAATTCAAAATAAAGACAACACTCTAGATTTTGGATTAAACGTGGTAGCTTGAATAAATCACACGTACAGCCTCTACCTACAAAAGCCCCATTGGAATAAAAGCAAAAGGATAAAGTAACAGGTCCAGGAGGACAGAATCAAAGTACATATGTCGACAGCAACAACGTCTCAGAAAATAAAAAGCAGACAGGCCATTTTGCTTCTGGTGATGGACAAATAGCTCCTGTTGGGCCAACGCTCCTACAGATAATAACTAAAATCTTCAGGCTGTTTTTTTAAGGCTGAAGGCACTGGAGAGTGATCAACAGCAGGCAGACCCTGGAGGGGAGTGGACATCTAGGAGAAGGGAAGAGCGTAGGGCGATTTTCCCATTGTTGTGACTTTGAGTCTAAGAGCAGACCCACCTCTGAGACAACCAGAGCAGCTCAGCTTCAGGAGCAAACCGTCAGTCTCTCTGGCTTCCAGCACCAGAAGAGAGAGAGCGGGGAAACTTCAACCCTGGGGAAGAAACAGGGACACTGGAGACGGGAGAGCCAGGACAGGAGAAGGGATTCTGCATGTGAACTCAACCCAAGCATCTGGCTGACCAGGCAACACCACCCACGCAGGGCAGGCTCCACGCAGCCCGAAGACGAGAAGAACTGAACTAGACACGAACTAGTCACTGCAAGAGAGGGTATCGCAAGTTTGAATTCAAAGCCACTTATACTCCCTGCTTGAAAAAGAAAATCAGTAGTCTTTGGAGGCACAGAACAGAATCCAGTCTCTACAACATACCACTCGTAAGGTATTGAATATGTGAAGAAATCCCAGTTGACCTAGAAACAACACAGGGGCTGGGGCACCGGCCTCCAGTGCAGTCAAAATTCCATGTATGACCTGACTCCCCAAAAACATGACTACAAGGAGCCTCCTGTTGACCCAAAGCCCTAAGGATAACAAACAGTCGGTTGACGCATAGTTTGTGTTGTATGTATCACATACTGTATTCTTACAGGAAACTGCAGAAAAGAAAATGATAAGGAAATACTAAAGAAGAGAAAACACATTTACAGCACCGTGCTGTATTTGTCTAAAAAAATCCTCATGTAGATGGACCATGCAATTCAAACCTGTGTTGCTCGAGGATCACCCGTGCATGACATATGAACAAACAGCAAAACTAAACAATCACATACATGTGTACGCCCAACAGAACGTCAAACTCTATAAAGCAAAAAATTGATTTAAGAGATAGACAAGGGCGTCTGGTGGGCTCAGTCAGTTAAGCGTCTGACTTCGGCTCAGGTCATGATTTCAGGGTCCTGGGATTTAGTCCCACATCGGGCTGCCTGCTCAGCGGGGAGTCTGCTTCTCCCTCTGCCCCTCCCCCTGCTCATGCTCGCTCTCTCTCTCAAATAAATACAATATTTTTCAAAAATAAATAAATAAAAGGATAAACTATTCTACAAGCACTGCTAAAAGATTTTAATTTCCATCCCTCATAAATTAACAAAACAAACATTAAAAATAAGTAAAGCTATTGATTTGCTCTTTACTCCACCCAAAGGCTGCATAATAGACATTCCTGGCAAGTCCACAGAGCTTGTTCACAAAGATATACCATATACAGACCAATAAAAGAAGACTTATTAAATTTAAAAGGAGTAAAACCATACAAAGTATATTCTCTGACCAAAATGGAATTAAATTAGAAATTAACAACACGATATATCAAAACTCTGTTAATGTGTGAAAATTAAACAACCTACTTGTAAATAATCCATGTCTCATAAAAGAAAACACAAGGGAAATTTAGAAAATATTCAAATTTAATGATAATAAAAATACGACTAATATCACTTTGGGATTTGCTTCAAATGAAATTTACAACTTTAAATATTTATATTAGAAAAAAGGCAGTTCAAAAATAGTGAACTAGTGTGTGACTCAAACACCCAGTTATAAAAGAGCCAAGTAAACCTAAGTTAAATGAAGGAAGGAAATGATGAAGATAAGACATAAATCAATGAAATGAGGGGGAAGAAGAGCAACAAAATGTATAAATCCCTCGCTGTATTGGTAAAAAGAAGAAAAAAAGAGAATGAAGATAATTATCAATATCAGAAATATTAAAGGAGGGAGTATCACTACAGGACCTATAGATTTTAAAAGAAAAATAAGGGAGTATTTGAATAACTATTCACCAACAAATATAGCAACTTAAACGAAATGGACAAATTTCATGAAAAATACACAGCTTACAAAATTTGACACAAAATGAAACAGAAACTCTGAGCAGCCCTATATCTGTTAAAGAAGAAAATAACACTTGTCTTCTACAAACTCAGAAAGTAAGGGAGGAGGTAACCTTTGCCTATCCATTGAGTCCAGCATAATTTTAACACAATAACCTGAAATCACAGAAAAATATGCCTCATGGACATAGTTGCAAATTTCCTTAACCAACGCAAGCAAATATAATCTGGTCACATAGAAAGAGGATAATATCATGGGAGCATGTGAGAATTATCCCAGGAATACAAGGTGGACTTAACACTCAAAAAGCACCAAATATAAGTTGTGCATTAACAGAATAAAAGAAAATCATGCGATTGTTTTGATAGTCACCAAAAAAAGCACTTGACCATTTGAGAAAATTCAACAACCATTCATGATTTTTAAAATCTTGGCAAACCAGGACGAGAAAGGAACATCTTCGATCTGCTTAAGGGATCCACACAAAAACCTAAGCTAAAGTTATACTGAATGTTGAATAAGATTGCACACCTCCCCCTTACTCTGAATACTGATGTGATGAAGTCTGCTCTCCTTACTTGCACTCCATATTACACTGGAAGTTCTCACCATTCTAATACGGCAAGAGAAAGCAAACAAACAGAGATTAGAAAACGACCAGTAATATTATCCATCTGCACATAACCATACTGTTCACATAGAAAATGCTAAGGAATTTATGAAACAACTATTAGAACTAATAAGGTCACAGTTAAAATAGATTGTAATTTTATATCCTAGCAACAAACAATTGAAAAATGAAATTTTTAGAATTCCTCTTGCAGTAGAATCAAAAAACAAACTCCTTGGTAAAAATTCAATAAACACACGCAATACCTGTTCACTAGAAGCCATAAAATATTACTGAGAGACATTAAATCAGACCGAAATAAATGAAGAGGCATCCCACGCTCCTGGCTTCTTTGAAGACTCAATATTGTTAGGATGTCAATTCCTCCAAAATTTCTCTATAAATTTAACATAATCCCAATCAAAAGCACAGCTGGCTTTTATGTAGAAATTCATAAGCTGGTTCTAAAATTTGTATGGAAATGCAAACTACCTAAAACTGCCAAAGCAATTTCAGAAAAGAAGAATAATGTGGAGGACTACAGTCCCTGACTTCAAGACTTACGACAAGGCTACAGTCCTCAAGGCAGCACGACATCGGCATAAAGCACCAACCAAACCATCAGTGCAACAGAACAGAGAGAACAGATTCAACAAAGGCACAGACGCAGCATAACGTAGGAAGGAGTGTTTACAAGAAACTGTTGCAACAACTGGGTGTCGGTATGAAAACAGAGCCCTTGGCCCTTCTCACGAGATGCTCTCCTGTTAGGTGCCGCACTAACTCAATGGAAGGACGGTCTCTAGAACCAAATATTATGTCCAGAAACTGCAAGTATGCTTGTCGGCACGAATGTCTTTAAAAGAAATCAGTGCCACAACAATGGCACCAATGGGATTGCGGCTCTGTGCCGGCAGGAGCAGGAGACGGCACTCTGCACAGACTTGCTGAGCAATGGGGCTGTTTCTGTTTGCCAAGGTGTGTGCGTGTGTGTGTGTGTGTGTGTGTGTGTGTGTACGCACGCGTGCCTGCCGACAGTGGGACGCACCTCTGACCCCTCCCCTATGGAGGAGGGTCCTCTCCAAGGCCCAGTGAGCCCTTCCACCGGCCCCCGTCCCAGGGGCCTCCACGTGGGACTTCCCGGGAGGGCGAGGGCCACAGCGGCCCAGCTGGGAGTGAGGGCTGCACAGAGGGCAGCGTCTTCTACACCCAAAACCACAGCCACGGGGCCACCAGTCGCGACAGCAGGACAGCATCACATCCATCATTGACAGGAAAACCACATTCTCATTCTGCAGGTCTGTTTACAAGAGCCAACAAATGCCCTTTCCCGCCCAGGGCTTTCTTTGGCAATTACAGTTGTAAAAGCCACGGTGCTGTAAATGACTCTATTCAGAAATTTCAGCAATGAAAACGTACTGATTTGAAGAAAAAGAAGAGGTACCTAGAGAGAGGGATTTAAAATACCCAAATGCTGGTGACACGGTGGGGATGATGAGCAGACCAACTCTCCCCCATTGCCACTCCCACCCCACATACTTCCAAGAGACTCCAGCTCCAGGCCTGGAACTCACCCGCAGAGCCCGCGTTTTTGGGCTTGGTGCTTGGTGTAGGGCTCAGTCAGCCCAGGTCATGGGACAGGCTGACCATGGCCAAGGAGACTCAGTCCCTTGGTCTCTCCAGGGAAATGAGAACAAGAAGGTGAAGTGGCCCTTTCTGCCCCGAGGAGGGAGGCCGCTCCAGGAGCAGAGCTGAGTGTGAGCAGGGCCTCTGATCCTGGGACTGTCCCAGCAGCGTGGGCCCCAGGCCTGTCCAGACACGTGAGCCCATACATCTGTTTACTGCTGGGGCTGGCCGGATTGCATCATATGCCACCTGAGACAGTGTTCAAACTGAGGCAGAGAAGCCGGCCCACTGCCGCACACAGTGACCACCCAGCCACAGCCCCACCCTGATTCCAAGCTCCCACACTGGTCCTGTGCTGTGGCGGTTTCCACACGGGAACTTCACGTGTGAAACCAAACTTGGGTCTCCAGCATCTCCAGGCCTGTGTTACCCACCCCATCACCCTCAGTGATGTGCAACAGATCCATGAATCCGCCCTCCTCCCAGGTTCCAGAATTAGCTGAGGTCACGCCCTGTTTCCACCTGGTCACCAGGGAAGAGCCCACTTCTGCCTGAGTCAGTGGGTTGCAGAGACAGCTTGGGTCCTAGAACTTTCTGATGTCCTGCTGAACACGTGCTACTGGAAGCCCAGAGGCCTCGGTGTCTCTGTCCTGTGGAGGACGTCACGGCAGAGGCTGGTTTCCTGTTCTGGTTCCACAGCCCAGGCCAGGCACCCAGGAGCCACCACGCCCGGCACCACCGCAGCTGAGCACAGAGCCTGGGCTGTCCATGCAGGGAAAACGGGGCACCAGACCGAGCGCCTGCAAGCCTGCTCACTGCAGACCCATCAGGCTGAAAGCCAGGGCTGCGATGCACATGACACAGAACATTTCCTTCGAGCATTCTAACAGCCTCACGTGGACACGGCCACAGAGGAAGCCAAACACCCTGACCACCAAAGCACCTGGGTCTCCTTTCAGAGGCGGGAGAAGGGCCAGAGGAAATGACCTCATGGCCCCTCTTTCCTGCTGCTAATCGATGGTCACTGAGGGGATGCCCGGGTAGGCGGCCCTGCCAGAGCCTTACTTTGGGCAGCTGTCCGTCCCCCGCTGACAGATGGGGGGATCACCGGTGGCCTCGGCCTGTCACTTTCACAGTGAGAGCTGCTAGGGTCAGGCATCCCCAGGCCTCAGGCCCGAACCCTGGTGGCACACCGGCCTTGGAGGCCCAGCCTTCAGAAAAGCCTGCCAAGCTCCCTGTTTTTCATTCCCTTCAAATCCAGCCAGCCCTCCCTGCTGGCAGTGCCAGATTGGGAAGGCGGCCAGCCTTTGTCTCAGACCTGGGCATCTGAGCCCACCCCGGTGTCCCAGGGAACAGAGCATGGAGGAGTGCACAGCCTAGCTGGCCGCTCCCTGGCCCTGGGGCCCCCCAGGTACAGCCTCCCGCTAAGTGAGCCAGGCAGTGCGTCCTGTCCCACTAGATATTTATTTGCTTTTAAAAAGGTTTTAATCCAGACTACTTGTGTTCCCAGCAATTCATGTGTTAATTTACCAAGCTCTCCCGTGTTGAATTTCATTCCTTTTTAATGAGGTTAAACTGGGAGATTCTCTGAATTTAAATTAGATTGTCTTTCAAGGCAATCAATTCATCCCCCTGTCCAGAGCCCCCCATTCCAGCCACCCTCACCTCTCCCCAGGATGTCTCTGCGGCTGGGAGCTCAACTAGCCCACTCTCCACTGGGCAGCTGGGGGGATGTTTCTAAACCCTGCATTCAATCTCATCTCCCCACTGTCTAAAGCCTTTATGGGGCTGGTTGTTTTCTACAAGGCTCTTTGCTTCCATAAAGGATCTCCTCTGCCACCAGCTCCCCTCCCAGCTCCCAGGCCTTCCTAGCTGCTGCCCTCTTTGCCAAAATACCCCCCCACACCCGCCCCCGGGAATCCCGGCTCATCCTCCAGAGATCAGCCCAGCAGGACGACTTCCAGGGACCTCCAGGCCCCACGAGGAGGCAGCCGTACCACCCTCCCTGGCTCTCACCACACTTGTGATTTGAGTGATTAATTACATGCCTGTGCAATTCCAGCTCCTCCCTCAGGAGGCATCGTGTCTGTGACTTCACTGACCCTCTGCTCTCCACTGCCATGGCCCGCCCAGTGGGTATTTGTTCAGTCACTGAACGGGTGAAAGAATCCGAAGCAGAACAGCAAAATCAAGGCCCTGATGGAACAAATGACTTCATAGAATCACCAGAAATCCCAAGCTCCTCCCACAAATGTGTTAACACATCGGCACCGATTGCAGCACATATACAACAAAAATTAGGATCCTCGTGGGCACCACGTTTTATTCACTTAAGGGCACGTCTGAAACAATGGCTAATCCTCGTGAGTTCCTCCCTGCCGAGCACTCCCTCCCTGTTCTGAGTGTTCTGCCTTCGTGAACTCATTTAACCCTCAGGCCCCCCTATGATGCAAGCCCTGGGACCCTCCCACTTCACGGAGGAGGAAGCGGAGCCCGGAGCACCTGGTAATCCACCCAAGGCCACGGACAGCAGGTGACAGCGCTCAGGTGTGAGTGCAGGTGCTCTAGGTCCACGGCCATGACTCTCGACCACGACCCTCCCCTGCCTCTTGGGGCCATAGGTGCTCCTTCAAGATCCAGCTCCATCCTCCGAAGGGCTGTGGACCTGCTCTCTACGTGTGTGCGCTAACTTACATCACCCCTGTCCCGCTGAGGGACATCCAGATTATGGCAAATGAGTAACTTTGTGCATATATTTCTAAATATAAATACTCCCTAGGATGAATTCCTAGAAGCGGGATTATTGCCTTAAAATCCCCCTTAAACGCAATGGAAAATGAGAGCTTCCCAGAGCTACGTGCAGGTTTTTCTACAGGGAGCCCCTGGGAGGAGAGTCACTGCTCCAGCCTGACTCAGGGAGGCAGAGCCGACCACGGCATGTGCCACACATCCATCTAGTGGTCGGGCAAGACCAGGGAGCTCAGACACAGCCTCACGACCTACATCTGTCCAGAGCTCTCGGAGGATGCCTCTCAATGGAAGGTGTAGGGCACGGGGACCGGAAATGGGGTGCATCCCAACACTTAAGACACTGGCTGGAGGTGTGCAAGGACTGGATCAGGGGTTTGCCTTTCAAGCAGCGGTGAGTTACTGTAGAAGAAAGCAGTTTCTATTTGGATCACAAAATTAGTGCCGATGAACAAACACACCCCAAAAGGAGAAGGCTGATCCCCAACCCCTCTTCAAGCATGAGCAAACATATTACATGGTTTTCCCATCCTTATAATTTAAGGTAAATATTAGCCTAATATCTGTGAAAGAAGCTTTAGGTCCATGTCCAAACCCATGTTTCCAGTTCTCATCCAGATGCTTTCTAGCTGTTTTTGTTTCTCTGTCCCAATATTCACAAGGTGAGCTGGCATCTGTCGTGGAGAATGCAGTGGGCTCAATATCAGCCATGTATTCACGTGGCTGTTACTTTCAAGTGTGGAGAAGGTCTACTTTAAAAAGGAAATGGGCCCATTAAAGAAAGGCAGGAGATTAAAAGTCTCTGGATGAAATGGTGGTGAGAACTTGAGCAGAGAGCACAGTGGCCCCAGAAACCCAGATTATGGGGAGTCCCTGGAAAAGCAGGAAGAACAGCTACAGACGCAGGAAGCCCCTGGGTGGCCTGCACCATCCACAGGGCGTATGTTCCGATCACAAAACACAAAGGAGGTCTAGACGTTGAATGGTGGTCCCAAGAAGGTATGTCATGTCCTAACCCCAGAACCTGTGAATGTGACCTTATGTAGAAAAAGGATCTTTGCTCATATAAAGGATTAAAGATCTCAAAATGAGATCATCCTGGGTTTAGGGTGGCCCTTACGTCCAACAACGAGTGTCCTTATAAGAGACAGAAGAAGAGAGGGCACAGACACCAGGAGGAAGGCCATGTGAAGACAGAGGCAGAAGTTGGAATGACGCGTCTACAAACCAAGAAATGCTGAGGACTGCCTGGAACCACCAGAAGCAGAAGAGGCAAGGAAGAGTTCCCTGTTAGAGCCTCTGGAGCGAGCACAGCCATGCGGACACCTTGATTTTGGACTTCAGGCCTCCAGAATTGTAAGAGAAAACATTTCTGTGGCTTCAGGCCCCCGGTATGCAGTCGCTGGTTACAGCAGCCCTGGAAAACCAATACAGGAGGTATAGGTCCGACATCCCATTTCTGGGAAAACGCTGCAAAGACATGCCTTTAAATGATTATTCCAATAATGATTCCCTTTGGGACCCTGGAAAACCCAATATATATGGATTTTGTTATTGAGTAAAAGATGGAGTTGCATGGCTCAGTGATTGACCTCTTTCTTCAGGAGCTGACGGATTTACAAACAAGAAGCTATTAAATTGAAAGCCTCAGGATTTAAAGAAAAAAGCCATGTTTGGCAAAATCCTTTTCCTATCAACAAAAGACCTTGAAGGTTCAAAGGGCAGAGAGCTATGATCTGGGAGAACAGCCGTGCCCAGGGACCCCATGGCAGTTGGAATCTGTCTTTGAGATGCCTCTAACCCAACTCCTAGCGTGGAGACCATGTGAAAATGTGAAGCCTCCTTCCTGAAGAGCAAGGGGGGATGGGGAATGTGTTCTTCTGTGCCAGGGGATATATTTTTGTTTCAGGCAAAGAAGACATGGTAATGGCACACAGAAACCACGAGTGGACCCACAGGCATGCCGAGTAAGGATGGCGGACACACAGCAGCGTCACGACCAATCCCATGATCATGAAGTCAGGGGCAGCATGGTCCATCTGGGTGCCAGGGGCTCCTAAGGGTACCAGACACCACGGTGGGAAAACCATTCCCAGAAGTCCAAACTTTCATCTCCGCTGGCCAGTGCATCTACAAAGACCAAGGACTTCCTTGAAGCCTTCAAGGGAATGGAAACCAGAACATAAAGCAGTTTGAACATCAGCACCCAAAGGCTCAAGCTCACCAACATCTCTTTAGAAGTCATGTTTTGTCGAATTTGAATGATCTAAAAATAACACTATCTCCCCCCATGAAAACATGCATCTTTCAGATGATAGTCCAAATTAACCTAAGATGAAGTAATCACAAAGAAATATACTTGAGCCCAAACCACTCTTAAGGTTGGTTCCCAAGTAAGAATCCGAAGTGAACCTAATGAAACTCGGTATGATTCTTGAGCGACGGTACATGGTCACATTCTCTGTGGTTGGGAGGGAGAACACGTTTGGGAGTTTTGTTAAAGGACCGCTGACATCATGAAAAGCCGGGCAAGAATGGGCATGTGTTCCTCCACGGCGTGTTCACAGGCGGGCTTCCTTTCATTCGAGCACAGTCAGTTCTCATCAAAGGGATTCTTGCTCCCACAGGATTCAGGTAATTACGCTGCATTGACAGCACTCACTCGTCATGTTATACATTTTCAAAAAACCATCGATTCCACTATATTTGCATTTAAAAGTTCCACACGCTCTTGCAGATCCTTGTGTGGACAATGTGTTCCCTGGAATTCTGCTTTCAGGAGTTGGTGCTTTCTCCAGAGGTTCTGCACGATGGTGCAGCTTTTTCTGTCCTCTTCAAGGATGGGTGGATATTTTTTGCCCAATACAAAAGACAAGCTCTTATGGAGAAAAACCATATTTCTTATGAAAACTCAATGTGGTTCCCAAAAGTTTCCTTCGGAAGAAAAAGGTCACATATGATGTGTATCTAGACCATGTAAATGGTATTTCACCAAAGGGGTCAAATTTGCACATCCAAAAAAGGACCTGTGTTTAGTCCATTCTTGGAAACACCTCTTTGCCAGCTGCTTTCAAGATGGTGTAACAAATTATTCTAAAGTGATAGAGAACTCTTGAAATCTGGAGGGTGAATTGGAAGTTGGGCAACAGGCAGCATCATTCATGGCAGGAGGCGATGAGCCAGGAGGTCAGATGAATGGAAGGAACTGTGGTGCTGCGAACAGTAGAACGGGTTTGCATTTGGCAGATCGCAGGAAAGAGCAGTGACGTCACCTCTTTGGAAGGGTGGAGGGGAGTCTTGACACTGAATGTCCTCACGGATAAGAAGATCAACATGTGTCCCCTCCTGTGGACCCCTGGGAGGACACTCCACCACAATGGAGAAGGACTGTCATACTAAATGGACAAATGCAGCTCCCATGTCTCGGGGAGGGCATGGTGACCAGGGCTCAGACCCCTCAGGACAGAGGTCTGGCCGTGCACCGTACAAAGCATGAAGCAAGCATACATGCCCACTGAAGGCCAGAACCTTCTAGAATGGGCACTGAACAAGAGAGACAATGAGCTCGTCATGGCCCTGAGACCAAGTGCTATGCCAGACACTGTTATTGATCCCACCCACCTCCCTCTTCCAAGAAAAAAAGGCCCTCTGGAATCCTGCAGTAGCTGCTCCCCCATGCATATGGAGAAGTGCATCCAAGATATACAAGGGGGAAACCATGGTGGTGGTGGTGATGTGCGGATTCCCCTTCTGGAAGGACCTGCCCAGCTGTGGAGATTGAGGTCAGCACCCAGGCTCCAGCGGCCGGCTCCCCTGAGCCTGCCTCAGCTGCAGAGAGCCGCCTGCCTGAGGCCCCACCTGTCGGTTGGACGCCAGGGCAAGCTCGCTCTGGCCCGTGGGAACCAAATGTATACATTTCTTCTCAAATCTGTGGTCAGAGACAGGCACACTGGTAGCTAGAAATCAGCCCTGGTAGTATTTACACCATGGGAATTGGCAAATGCTACAAATGCATGGGTGGTTTTTTCCCCCCAAACGGTTAAACATTCACCAGCACACCCTTCCTGGAGAAGCCAGCATCCAGGGCCTAGGCCATGTCAGCCCGAAGCAGGACACCTCTGACGGGTGATACTGCTTCGGTGCTCCCTGCCAGGAGGGCTCAGGTGCAGCTCCGCTCCTCCCTCTGCCCAAACCTGCTTCCCCTTCCTGCGAGTTAAATGTCTTAGCACCTGCGTCAGGAGCCCAGGACCCTCCACGGGGAATGTGCACCGTGCTCAAAGTGCATCCTCTCTGACAGGGTCCAGAGGGTTCCTTCTCATCACTGAAGGATGTGATTTGCAGCTTCTTTTTTAGCCAATCAGCAAACATATTAAGCAATTTCTACATGACAGACCCTGGGCCAGACACTGTGTATGCAAGACCGGGTCCCACCCACATGCAACAGGTAACCTTGGGGACTCAAGCGGGGCGGCGGGGGGGGGCCTCCATCAAACTGTGCAGTTGGCTGCTACTAAATTTGCTTTAAATTAACAGAGCAATCACCTTCCTAATTATGTAAAAGTACAAAATGTGTAACAGCATAAAATATGTTCAGAACATCAAATCTATTAGAAAATGAGATATAATGTGTTCAGAGTTAGGAAAACAGACACAGTCTGCTTTCGTTTAAAGTGGAGTTAACATCAAATGAAAGTCCGAATTTGCTTGTTAACAAACACAGAATGTCAAGCAACCGGCTTTTTTGTTTTTTAAGATTTTATTTATTTCTTTTCTAGAGACAGAGAGGGTGAGCGCAAGCAAGGGGAGCGGCAGGCAGAGGGAGAAGCAGACTCCCCGCTGAGCAGGGAGCCCAACGCAGAACTCAATTCCAGGACCCTGGGATCATGACCTGAGCTGAAAGGCAGATGCCTAACCGACTGAGCCACCCAGGCGCCCCCTCGAGCAACTGGCTTTAAAAATAGAACACGTTTCAGCATTTCCTCAGTGCTTACCTGGCCAGGTGCTGTTAGAGGAGGTGTCAGGACGACTGAGGAAAGCACAGTAGGAGTAACCCTGTGCCCCGGTCCTGCTTCACTGTCAGCACGCTTTCAGCCTGGCCTCTCTGCAGCCAACCCTGACGCACCTACGGAGCTGGGACCATTCTCCCCACCACCTTACAGCCCAGAAGACCAAGGCTCAGAGGTCGAGGAACCAGCCCAGCATGAGTCAGACAGAGGAAGACAATACTGTATGATGTCACTTATGTGTAGAAACTTAAAAAGTGAAATCATAGAAACAGTGACTAGAATGGTGCTTATCAGGGGCTGGCAGCAGGCGAACGTTGGTCCAAACTTCCAGCTATAAGATGCATAAGCACCGGGGATCTCATGTACAGCATGGCGATTATAGTTTAAAATATTGTGTTATCTACTTGGAAATTGCTAAGAGAGTAAATGTGAAGTGCTCTCACAACGAAAGAAAATGGTACCCATGTGACGTGACACGGGCATTAGCTAAAGCTAAGTGGCGCTCGTCTTGGCGATACGTGTGTGTCAATCAATACACCACACACCTTAAATTTATACAGTGTTATGTGTCAATTATTTCTCAATAAAGCCAGGACATGAACAGGGGTCGGCATTCAATATCAGTCGACAGCCACTCAGCCTTCCAGACTTCAAAGATCAGAAATAGCTACATTAGAAATAGCCAACACTTGTCATTGTTAAAAATAAACCGTCTTGACATTAGGATTCCTCTTTTTCCAGGGATGAATCCAAGAGTCGAGCACCCCGATATCTGAGACCATGAGCACAAGTGCATCGCCTGTCACTCTTGGTAAAGACATGGCAAAACCATGGATTTGGGGGATTTCGGGGAAGCATTTGTATCTCCAAGTATTTCTCTTGGAAACCATCAAGCCCATGTGTCACAGAAATAAGTGATTTAAGGTTGTCAAGAAGTACTTTCAGGCTTTCTGGAGGAAGCCCTTGAGGGTGAGGGGAGACATGTCAAGAGAAGGGAGATGTGTCTGCTCTGCAATACGTCAGAGTCCAGAGCAAACTGAATCCACAGGCAATTACAAAATAGAGGGTGTTTTTGCAACAGCAGCAGTACCAGCACCAATACCATTAAACTAAAATCATTTTTCAGAAATACTGTTTTGAAAACACTTAGTGGTTGGGAAATTAAAACCCGAACTGTGGCTCTCTCATCAGTTTCATGCATATTCATCCTACTTTTCTCTGAGTTTGGAGGCAATAAAATTCCACCTCCCCCCTAAAAAAGGCCTCTTTATTTTGGATATTTCATCTGAGTAATTTAATGCTAAATTGAAGCTCAAAAACCTTCATGATCCACAAGATTTTTGTTCTGCTCATTTAAACTCTGGGCAGCTTCCAACTTCGTCACACCTCCCCTTTGTTTTTAACTGGCAGCTGCTTGCCCAAGGACAGGAAACTCAAGTCCTGTCACTCTTTAAGCCTGACTTTACGCATTTCCACTTTACATGTCAACATGAAAAGTAACCACTTTTTAAAAAATAATAGTTAAAGCCAATTACAAATTTGCTATTAAAATCACACTAATTCCACTTTGAAGCATGAAGAACAAAATTAGATTTCATCTTAAAGACAAAGTACACTCACACTTTTTTAGAGCTGCACAAACTCATTTACACTGCTCTGTGCACGAATCTCCGTTTGCCTCTGCTTGGGGTGGGATTGCGTGAAAATTTCAGGTGGAAGCTCCCTGAGTTCAGAGTCTGATGGGCCCTCTCCCCTCACAAGGAGACGGGACAGAGAGCTGTGACATGGGACACAAAACGGCCCCAATGGCGACCACAAATAAAATAATAATTGCTACCATTATCACAACAATTACCTCGGGAGGAACAGCTGCTAATATGGACTTAACCACATTCCTAGAATCTGGCTGCGCATTCTGAATACATAATTTCACACAATCCTCACAACACCTCTATTATACACGTTTAGTACCCCGTTTAAAGGTGAAATGGAGACTCAGAGAGGAGAGGTAACTTGCCCGAAATCACACAGCAAGCAACTCAAAGCCCCCCTCCCCCAACTCCAATGTCCAAAGTGGCAGGTTGAATCAATGTCTCTCATTAAGGATCTCCCTGTATCCTCACCTTTGCCCCATAACTTTGTAGTCTCCTTCATTCTGGTTCTGGCCCACCTGACTTGCTTGGACCATGGGGATAGTAACAAAGTTGACATCAGGAAGAAGGTCACGAAGGGCTCATGTGACTCTGCTCCCTCTCTTGCTTCCCTACAATCACCATGATCTCCAGGCCACATCAGCCTGAGGATATGTGGGCTGGAGAATTGGAGGGACATGACCTAGAATCACAGGGGGTGGGCTGTCCCGGCCAAGGCTGTTCTAGTCCCACCAACCCGCCAGCTGATCACGGACACACAAGCAAGCCCAACTAAGACCAGCCAAACCTGGCCCAGGAAGAGCAAAACCACCCCATTGACCCGCAGACGCATGAGAAATAAAAAATAGTTTAGTTCAACTATGACATTTGGGGTGCTTTGTTAGACAGCAGACGTCTAAACTGCTCTAAACCACTCTAAACAGCTCACCAGGGAGCTCTTTCTATGACCTGTGATCAGCTCAGTAACGGTCCCCAAAGACGTCCAGGTCTTACTCTCCAGAACCGGTGAATGTTTCTTCATACGGCAAAAGAGACTCTGCAGACGAGATTAAGTTAAAGGCCTTGAGGTGGAGTGATCATTCTGGGTCATCCAGGTGGGCCGTAAATACCATCACCAGGGTCCTCGTAAGTCGGAAGCCGAGGAGACTGACACAGAAGAGGGTCACATGTCACATGACGCAACACACCATGCTGCTGGTTCGGAAGAGGAAGGAGGGGATGTGCGCCAAGGCCAGAAAGGAGTACAGTTCTCGAAGCTGGAAAGTATTCTCCCCTAGCAGCTCTGGGGACAGGGCGGCCCTGCCAACACCTTGCTTCAGTCCAGCGAAGCTGGTTCCAGACTTCTGGTCTCAGAACTACAAGACCATGAACACGCGCTGCTTTGAGCCACCACGCCTCAACTGTAGGGACACAGAAGCACTGACTCTGCTTCTATTGGTGTTGGACTGCATTTCATGAAACCGAATTTAAATCAGAAGTTTACATCACTTCCCAGTCTGCGCGGGACTGACCCCAAGGCCTGGACGCGAAGATGAGCACGGGGGCAAACAGACAGTGTGCAGCCTGAGCCCAGGGACCCGTGGGAAGGACACGGGAGTATCAGACACAGCCAGCCCGGGGCAGAGGCCTCAGAAGAGTCAGCCACTGAGAGCTGGCCCAGCCCACGGCACTCAGACATCCTCGGCCTACTTCTTTTAAAGAACCGCCATCTCAAAGAATTTAAACACCCACAGACTCATTTAAGATAATGACATAAGTTCGTCTGGTGCCGCCTGATAGAACTTTCTGCACCAGTGGATAGTCTGTCTACACTGTTCAAAACAGTAGCTGCTCGCCACACGTGGCTTTTAATCCCACGAGAAGTGGCTAGTGTGACTGAGGAACTGGATTTTTATATTTTACTCAATTTTATGACGTTAAGTTTGAATGGTGTGATGGTTAGTTTTATGTGTCAACTTGACTGGGCCGTGGGACGCCTAGATTGCCGGTCAAACATTCCTTCTGGGCGCGTCTGTGAGGGTGTTTCCGCCAGAGATTAGCATTTCCTTCAGTCACGGAGTCCAGCGAGCGCCCTCATCCATGTGGGCTGCCTCATCCAATCTGGCGAGGGCCCGAGTAGAAGAGAAGGCAGAGGGAGGATGAATTCGCTCTCTCTTCTCGAGCTGGATGTCCATCTTCTCCCGCCCTCAGACGTCAGTGCTCCTGGTCCTCGGCCTCCTAACTCGGACTGAGTCCCACCACCCGCTTGCAGACGGCAGACCCCGGGACTTCTCAGCCTCCATAACCATGTGAGCCAATCCCTGTCATAAATCCCTTCTTCTTTCTATCTACACCTACACAGAGAGAGATACAGGTACGTTCTCCTGGTTCTCTCAGGAGAAGCCCTACTGATCTAAGCGGCCACGTGTCCCTGGCCACTAATGGTCAGGACGGCTTAGTCAGCAGAAGACGTTCAGGCTCACAGAACTGGGGAATTTTGTCTGCTGTGATCCCTGGCGAGTTGTCAGGGCTGAGCTGAGAGCAGCTTACGGCGGCTCAGCCCCTTACCGCGTATGGAACCATCTTGAACGGTCTCCATTTCCTCATTCACTGGGAAGAACCTCGCCTACCTCAAGATCGTTGTGAGGATTACAGATAATCTCCATAAAACTCTAAGCACAGTGCTTCGAACTCAAATACAGCAAAACACGGCAGCTACCAGGATTATAACCAACTCTCCTTTCCATGATTCAAAAATCACTGTCTCAGTTCAGGCAACTACAACAAACTGCCCTGGGCTGGGGTCTTGCAAACAACAGATATTTATTTCTCACACTTCTGGAGGCTGGAAACCCAAGATCTGGAGCCAGCGCGGTCAGGGTCTGAGGAGCCTTTTCTGGGTTGCTGATGACCATCTTCTCGCTGCAGCCTCGAATGGCAGAGAGAAGGTGAGGGAGCTCTCTGTTGTAAGGACATTAACCCCATTCACGAGGGCTCCACCCTCATGACCTCATCACCCCCTAAAGCGCCACCTGCTAACACCCTCACCTTGGGAATTAGGATTTCCACTCAGGAACACGGGGGGACACAAACATTCAGTCCACAGCACCGACAGACTTGCAACGCCCCCCGGTAATACTATCAAGGCGAATGCACTGATCAGCGCTGCACTAGGCTGCAAATACCCAGAGACTCAAAAACCTGCCTTGAAACACCGGGCCAGCCAGCTTTGCTGTGCATTGTCTCTGCTGGTTTCACTCCACTCCACAGTGAGGGGAGAGAACCGCTCACACGGCAGAACGGATCGCGAGGACAGGGAATGGCCACCACACCACGGTGACCACACTGCTCAGGATAAAGGGACAGTACCTGACACTCAGGCATTACTGCACATGGCCTGGCCCCTGCCCGGCGCAAACCGGGTGTCCCCACACTGCCTCTGGAGTTCCCAGCTACAGCCCCAAGGCCACGGCCTGGGCAGCGTCCTCTTCTCGTCATTTCTCCTCCCAACTACTCTGGCTGAGAGGCGTCTTTGACGGAGAGTCCCTCCGGGTCTCTGCCCTGGAGGTGGCACCATGGGCTCCTGCTATGCATCCAAGAGCTGGGCATGAAGGGTGTGCTCACCTCTCCCTGACTCCTGTGCAGACATGTCAGCCACACGGCGATGGGCATCACTCCAGAGAAAACTCCAGGCTGCACCTCCCACCAAAAACCAGTAACTACGAGGAGCACGTGCCTTCCGCGGAAACCTCGAAGCTCTTTCCAACCCTTGTCTCCTTAACCTTCCCTGACACCTCAGAGGAAGACGGCGATGATGCGTCCTTATTCTCCTCTCCTGCTCCAGAACACAGAAGACACGTCAGTGTTGACGTCACCCAAACTCACAGAGCAAAGGCACGTTCACAGTTACAGGGCAATTCTAATGTTGACACCGACAATAATTACGGCAGCAAACAACCACTGGGAGCTGGCCGTGTGTCAGGCACGGTGCCACGCGTCACCCTCTTCGTCTCTGACCATAGCACATGGGGCAAATATCACTGTGACCTCCATTTGACAGGTGACCTGAGGCTCGGAGAGGCAGTGGGACCAGCCCAAGGTCCCAGCGTTGCTAAGGGCTGGAGTCAGGATCCAAACTCCCACCTGTGAACCCACGCAGCCTGTGCCCTCCTTCCCCTGTGGTTGCGGCCAAGCAGCCGCCCCTGGTTCTGCCCACCTTCGGGCAGAAGGCACTGACCTAGGTGAGGACGCCAACCGGGAATACAGTGCTGGTGCCCCGGGCACTTGGCTCCCCTGGGACCAAGTCGACATGCACGTGCACCTTGGGAGTTGGCCCTGAGGTTTGGCCCCACAGCCAGAGATTGATCAGCTGGATTCCATCCTCACGCTTGGTCTTCAGGGACAAACTTCCCTTCCCTCCTGGCTTTTTTAGAAGCTTTGCGGTGTTTCTGCTTATGGATCACGTGCACAAAACCTCAACGTGACCAGCAGAGCGCAGATGATAAAGAAGAAAGGTAAGAAACCCAAGCCCCTCGGCCGCATGGCGGCCGGGCAAGAAGGCGAGGGCGGGTGACACGGGGAGACCAGGAGCTGGGAGGTCCCGGCGGAGGCACCGACGGCCGGCAGCTCCAGTCACACAACAGATAAGCCTGAGGCACAGTGGTCTAGTGCTGGAGACCAGGCAGATCCCCGGATGATAGCGGCCCTGCTTTGACTCTGAGTCTGGGGAGCAGGGCGACGTCCAAATCGGGGGCTGGTCATGAAGCAGAGTTCTGCTCCAGCAGAGGCTCTGGAGGGACACTGGGAAGAGAGAGGCCAGCCAGGGGGAAAGTGCAGCCCGTAGAGAAGAGAGGGAGGCGCGCACAGGCCAGGAGGCACTCGCAGTGCCCAGGGTGGGGATCAGAGAGGCCAGGATCTCCCCAAGGACGCCTCCCTGTCATCCCCAGATGGTCACTCAGCCCTGCTTCACCCCTTCCCTGCACTGGGGGCTGTCCCTTCACAGGTAAGCTCAGGCAGCTAGAAATTGTCTCTTGGGGCAGGGTGGCATCCGTCCCCCCACACCCCGCCCAGGGGTCCACCAAGGCCCTCGGTCTCCTCGGAGCACAAAGCATACCTCTTCACCCTTCCCCAGCGCCCTGTCTGCCACCTGCTGCCTTGGATTACACACAATCCTCCTTTCCCTCTTTTGCTCGGTCGAGTCATCCCTAACCTGTGGTCTAACACTGGTTCCCCAAGCACTGTCATTTACCTGTCAAGCCTGATCCCCCACGTCCCCATGGCCACGCGGTGAGCCACCGCCCCCCCCCCCACCAGCATCCCTGTGTCCAGCTCCCGTGCCGGGGCCAGGCGTTTAACACGGTGCGAGCAAGATACACACCAGGGGCAAATGGAGAGCCACAAATCTACGGATTATTATCCTGGTAAGAAAAAGAAGGGGTTGGGAATTGATAATAAAGCGTTCCCCAAACAGTAACCATGACAACCAACAGCACGAGAGGGATTTTATGCCTCCTCCAAGTTTTATGAGGCACACAACACGGCTTTTTTATGGACTCTGGCATTAATTATGCTCATCACAGGACAGAGCCCATGAAACGGCGCAGGGTACTCATCCACGGGGCTTCACTAAATTCACGTACGTTACCCATAAAAGTTTAAGGAAGTAATTAGGAAGATTCCCACTTGGGTTGTTTTATTATTTAAAAATTGATAAGATAAGGTATTAAGGTCAAAATATGAGTTTAAACAACAGGAAGGAATAGGAAGAAGAGAGGTGTTGAATTTTGGGCAGAACAGAATATCGACTTGAAGCAAGGATGAATTTCGTATCAGATAATGACAAACACCTGGAAATGCATATGAGGAGGGGAAAAACATTTTGACTTGAGACTCAAAACGCAAGCAGATGGTGATGCAAACTCCAAGAGATCTGTCTGGAGTGCGCTCACTGGGAAACAAGCCAGAGGCCGCACGGTCCCCACAGAGGGCTCCTTACCTCCCTGCAGTGCTCATTTCCACAGTCTTCCCCGGGCCCCGATGAAATCAGTCCACGATGCTGCTGGAACATCAGCTCCTGTCCTGAGAGCCCAACGTTCCGGGTTTTCTGAAAAAAGGCATACACAGTGTCACTCCCTGAACTCCGTGCTGTGATGAAGTCACACAAATTCCCCCCCATTCTCCAAGCACGTGGAGGTGAAGATGCAGATGGGAACCACGTCCATAGGCCTGCCCTTTGGTGGGCTCACCACGCGCTGCACATGTAAGGAGTCACTTCTCAGATACACGGGACTTCTGCTCGGACACAGCAGATCGAACACTCGCTGCTTCCTCTTTCCTGCTCCCAGCCCAAGACAACGACAATAAGATATAAAGGAATAGCCCCACAAGGACAAAGATGAGACAGAAACCACCGCAGATGGGCACGGCCAACAGCACTGAGGGGCTGGAAGGCAGGCTGGCAAGAGCTGGCCCACTCTGCAGACTGCAGGAAGCTGAAGCCAAACCTTTTTGGGGAGGTGAGGGGGTGCAGAATCAGGAATTTCGGAGAAAGGGCATGGGAAGACCCACTACTCTGAGGAGCACGGGGGGCCTGCAGACGGGAGGGGTCGTGAAAGGCATCCTGAGGAGCAGCTCCGACCCCCCCAGGCCCAGATTCAAGCAATGCCCCACCCCCCCACCCTACCCCCCCCACACACACACAAGAGAAAACAAGACATGGCTTTTGGGGAGGAAGACTCAGATAGGTTCCAGATCCGGGATTTACAGCCCAGCTGAAAACAGGCATGGAATGAGGCACCCAAAACTAGGCCATTAAGTAAAAGTCAACGTTCAGCATGAGGCCCCAGCACCCCCACCCTGGGCTCACAGAGCACGGATAGCCAGCTTACACCCCACACTATGGACTGCACTGTGTCCCATCAAAATTCACACGCTGAAGCCCGATCCTCAGGATGACTACTTGGAGAGGGGTCTTCCCAGAGGCAAGTGTGGCTAAATGAGCTCATAAGAGTGTGGCTCTGACCCGACTGGACCGTGCCCTCCTGAGAGGAGGAAGAGACCCCAGAGATGGGAGCACACAGAGAAAAGGCCACGTGAGGACACAGCGAAGGGTCTGCGAGCTGAGGAGACAGCCCCCAGGAGAAACCAACCTGTGACACCTTGATCTTGGACTTCCAGCCTCTAGGACGGCAGGGAAATAAACGTCTATTGTTAAGCCACCCCATCAGTGATGGCTTTGTTACAGCAGCTCTAGCAAACTCATACACCCCGTGAAGAGGGGACAAAGCGTTCCTCTCTAGGAGAACACCTGCTCAGGAGGAAGACCACAGACACTGACAAGCGCGGGTTCCTGGTAAAACGAGCAGCTCCCGGCAGCAGCCACATGGAACCACCAGTCGGAAAGTGCCACCTGCCCAAAGCGTCCACCAGCTGCTGGGGCCTCTCACTTCAGCATCAGTGGGCAGTCACAAACCAAGCCAATGAGAAAAGGCTCTGGGCATGAAACTGGCCAGCGAAAGAAACGTAAACTCAGAGGTGGCAGGCACATGCAGGGATCCAAAGAGACGTATTGTGGGGGGAAACCTATGATCAGTATCCTCAGAAGGGAGGAGAGGCACATGCACAAAAGAGCAGGTGTGCATAGAACGGGACCCTTCGGATAACGAGAGAGTGCGCTCAGAAATTACACACATAAGAGCAGAATTAAGGGAAAATCCCCACAGTTTTAAAAGATGAAATTAAGGACATACTCCCAAAAGGTGAACAACAACAACAACAACAACAAAAAAAAAAAAAAAAAAACGGAGGTAGAAAATAGGAGATAAAAAATAAGAAATTGGGTGCATTCATCCAAGAGGCCCAATAGTTGAACAACAGGAATCCCAGAAACAGAGAACAGAAAAAAACAAAGAAATTACCAAATAGCATAAGTCAGCGGAAAGTCAAAACGAACCCAAAATGCAACAATCAAAAGTAGCAATCTATGCCATTGTTTCGATACATCAGCTTACATTTCAGAAGAAAGAGCTAAAAGGTGACAGTGGTTTTCTCCAGGGACAAGACTGTTAAAGAGAGGGAAGGGTAGTGCTGTTGACTTTCACAGCGCATCCATGTACTACTTTGGTTAAAAAAAATAAAAAATTATTGAAAAAATGAAACATTACAGATAAATCTAAAGTTCCCTCTCCTAAGAAAAGTCTTTTTCTGGTTTCGTGCTTACATATAAGCACCAACAGAAACTGTTATTATTTTTATTTAATTTGTACACAACTGATGCATCGTTGTTTAATTTCCAACGGAGCTACAAGATCCTGGCTCGATCTCACTCATGGACCCCAGAAGCAAAGCCTCCCCAGGCTCCTGGGTTCTTTGGGGGCTTCACGTGGCAGTGGGAAATGAGAGCGGCCCCCCCGGCCCACTGACTGGGGGCAACAGGAGGCAACACAGCCCTGAC
The DNA here is from genome assembly GCF_017311325.1 of Ursus maritimus. NCBI lineage: Eukaryota > Metazoa > Chordata > Mammalia > Carnivora > Ursidae > Ursus > Ursus maritimus. The sequence continues at coordinate 2,707,360 of NW_024426885.1, forward strand.
TCCAGGAGGGAAGAGAACATGAGGCCAGAGGGAGAGCTCTGAGAACTCCTGCAGGGCATCGCCTTCAGAGCTGGAGGGACTCGTGGAAACCGAATCCACACTGACCGAATCCATTTCTTCTGTGTACTCCCGCACAGACGACAAAGCTTTAAACCAGAGCCAGCTTCCTGCCCACCTGTCGTCATAACCACGGCTTTTATTTTTACAGTCTTTGGGGCATGGGCTATTTCATATTATTCACACCATCACAGTCCTGTATTATTAAACTCTGGTTGAAGAAAAAGGCCCAGTTGGTTATAAAGACAAACAAAACAATATTGAGAAGATACCATGAAAGGGAAATAGCAAAAACAATCCTTGACTCTGGATTTCGAGGATTAAGTACTGATAAGTCTGTATTCCTACGACACACTTCCATTCAGGCACCCCAAAAGTACAGGGAGCTCTCACTCAGGGGTTGTGCTAGGAGCAGGCCCCCTGCAGGTGCAGGGCTGGGGGCTCCCTGAGAGCCATGCTCAGGTTCTGAAGGTCAGCAGCAGACTGACTCCACCCACCAGACCCCAAGCTGTTAGAAACTCTGTTCCCTGTTAGGGACTCGACAGTCACAATGGACTCAAGTGGGTTATACCTGAAATTTACTAAAAGCAACCAAAAACATAAGGTAAGGAGAAAGTCAATACAGGGCCAATGCCCATGGCCCTGTCCATTATTATGTCCATTGGCAGAAAATCCTGGCAGCCTCTAATGACAGGAGAAATTGGGAATTTATAGGACTCTGTGCTCAGAACCCCTAAACCCGGCCACTTCTTCATTTGCATATATTTGCAAAGTCAGCTGGAGCTGGATTGTGATACCCCAGTTAGGTGGTAGGTCCCCACTCAACACAATAAAGTTCTTTATTTCATGGAATTTTGCCTATAAAATGTTTTTCCTAATTAATCCATCTTTAAGCTAAATATTCTATTTATTGGGTGTAGTGGATTTAAAAATATCCCCCCAAAATTTATGCCCACCTGGAACTGCAGAATGTGACGTTAACTGGAAATAGGGTCTTTGCAGATATTCAGTTAAGGTGAGATCCTACTGGATTATAAGGAGAGAACAGGACACACACATACGGGGAAGACGGCCACGTGACAACAGAGGCAGGGAGGAGCTGATGTGGCCACAAGTCAAGAAACACTAGAAGCCACCAGAAACTGAAGAGTCAGGAAGGATCCTCCCCTAGGGTTTCTGGAGGAAATGCAGCCCTGCTGACACCTTGACTTTGGACTTCCGGCCTCCAGACTGTGACAGGATAAAGTTGGGTGTTTCCAGCACCCCACCCCTATTTGTGGTGCCTTGTTCGAGCAGCCCCAGAAAGAGAAGATGTATGTGAGTATTTCATGTACACTCAAAAGGGAGGAACCAGGCTTCTATAAACTTGCCACACCATCCACGTTAAGCAAGCAAACCATTAACCGCGTTCTAAGAGTGGGCACCTCAAAAGCCAACCCTCTTTACGAACAGACAGCCAGCACATCCCTCACCTGCGCTTGGGACAGTGCGCAGGTGCGAAGGCGCGGGAGCTGGCCTTCCCCCTCCGGAGGATGGAAACCGGCCGGCCCCCCGACGCCAGCCCTTGCATCTGTCCTGTGGCACAAAGGGCACGGCTGAAGCTGTCATTCAAGTATTCCCAACGCTGCTGAGAACACTTACAAGGAAAATACTTTACCAAATATTCTATTCTTCGGGAAGACGTCCACTTAATAATGGGAAACTACAGGTTTGTGCCTGTCAAAATTTTTTCCTTTGGGCTTCATTATAAATTTCTCTGCTTCATTTGAAGGCTCAGGAAACTTGGTATAAAATGACCCTATTTCCCCTCTAAAATCTATGTGGCCACATCAAAGTGAAAATTACTTTTCCAAAGATCTTACTGTGTTTTGGGTTCTCCTCTGCTTTATTAATAATGCATCAGGCAAGCACATGACTTCCCTCCCAGTTTTATTTCCTGACTTGAATAATTTGGACACAACCCTGGAGGCTTTCGGCTGGACACTCCAAAAGTGACGTGGAAGTAGCGGGTTACAGCAAAGCCATGCACATGTCTCCCAGCGTCCCCCCAGGGAGGGTTTCAGACTCGGGGGCTACGCGTGTACAAGCCCCATCTACATACGTGTATACACACACATATGCACACACACACATGCACGCATGCGTACAAAGAGGCTTTCAAACCTTCTGCCACACAACCCTTGCCTCAGATACAAGTGTGCTGCTCCTGAGCTGACCTTGACAGTCGATGGAGCAGGCTAAAACCAGAGGCTCAGGGGCCTAATCTGGTTGTGCTGCTCGCTGACCATGTGACCTTGAGAAAGTACTTTGACCTCTCTGGGCCCCCACTGCTCATCTGTAAATACAGGTACCACCACTCCCTTCAAAGGGTTGCTGGAGAAGTCACCTGGACCGGGGACGTGGCACCCCCACCAGGTAGGGTCTCAGCTCGAGCTAGACCCTATCCCCTCTTCCTAACACACCCTCAATCAAATTTTTCCTTTTTTCTGGAAAGCAGCCACAGACAATTATCCTTCAAGGGGACAAGGAGCAACACTTACTGAATACTTATTACGTGCAGCCATGGGGTTTACCCACTCTTTCATCTGAAATGTCACGTCACGCACACAAAACAACAGTGGCGGGAGGTAATTTGAATTTCCAGAGACAAACTGTTTTTAAAACTCACTTTTCATAACATCAGGGAAAGCAGCAACTAATGACTGAAGTCCGCGAGGCTACGGTGACTGGCCAGGGGACGGTGGCCGCGTGGGTGGGGGCTCTGTTCTTGAGAGCAGGAGTATCCCCAGGAGTGAAAATCAGCACTCACGCTCCGGGCTGTTCTCTGTGCAAAGCACTTGGGCGACATCGCTCAGTATTTTCAGTGCATCTGCCCTTTGACTCAGAAATGTCAATTCCAGCACTGAATGTCACGGAAATGCTAGCGTATGGGCACCACGATGTATGTCCCATCCTGTTGACTTCGAGATGGTTTAAAACAGCAAGCAACTGGAAATCACCCCTGCGGGACTCATTAAACAAATTACAGGCCCTCCATTTCCTGCGATTGCAGACAGCCAGTTAATAGAATGGGGCAGATCTCTGAGCTAACGTGCAACAATTTCCAAGACACACTGGGTGAACAGGCCAAGAGGCCGCACGCGATGCGCATGCCCGTGTTTTCGGGGAGCTCTGAGCATGCGCACACGTGTGTGCATGCATCTGCAGGCTCACCTCAACAATGGTACCCCGAGAACCAAAGGCTGTGGCTGCCTCTGGGGAGGGCACTCAGGGTCTACGACAGGAGTGAGGGAAGCGCACTTTATATTCGACTCCTAAACTGACGGCTGTGGAATTGTTTACCAATCTGGAGAAAATACATAAAAAGCCATTAATTGGTTTAACTATCATTACTGAGTGCTTCTGATGCCCAAAACGTGAACTACAGTCAGGAGCTAACATCGGGGCCCAGCACGAGATCTGGTGGCCTGAAGCCTCTGGTCCTTAGAAAGGACCTGGGAAGTCGCTAGTTTGCAGTTGCTGGCTGATGCTCACTTCTCGGGGGGACTGCCGCACTGGGATGCAGGGAGTGACTAGGAAACTCACTACCTTCCCAGGAAAGGTCACCGTGCAGGCCCCTACCAACTTCTTGTGCTTATTAACAGTGCATGTGCTAAGGACACCAGGGCTCAGGGCTGCCTACCCCCCACAGGAGACACAGTGGTGGCCAGTCTTTCCGAACCAGAACCCAGTGTTTCATCTGTGACACTATTCCAATTTCCAAAGTTCTAAGAACCTTACTGCTATGTGGCTAGTGGGAACAAGGCCCCCACCAACATAGCCCCCTCCCCAGCCAGCCCCATGTGCTGGAGGCGGGACCAGCCGAGAGGCATAGATCCAGTCTAGAAAATGAATAAAGACAAAATCCAGACAATCTCATTCTTCTCTCACTAGCAAGGGCAAAAGTGCGTATGGCGTTCTCTGAAGTAATGCATATTTAGAGAAAAAAGTTTAAACCTGCCATTCACGGGATGTTATAATGTGTAAGTATATAAAGATATGCACAGTTCGCCACAATTATCTCACGGCAAATCTGTAGTTTTTTGCCTCGAACTTTCAAGAATTTGATTTTTCTCCCACTCTAAAGGGTGGGTAAGTTCACCTGGTCTCTCTCTTCCTGTAGCCACATGAGTCCTGCAGGATCTATCCATGCTGCTCTCCCCACAAAGCCCCCAGGACCCCCCCCCCATCCACGATGCCCTCCTCACAAAGCCCCCAGGACTTCCACCAGGCACCCAGGCCTCTCCCTTTCCTGCCACCTCCCCCACCACCACCACCCCCATCAAACTGAGGACTCAGAGACTGTCTCCAAACAGCCCCTTAACTTAGGGGTAGAGGGACTAACCCCCATATGCCCCACTAGAGTCCTGAGCCAATCTAGAGAAGTAAGGGGGGAGATCAAATGTCTACCTTGTCCCTCTTGGAGAATGTGGCTCACTTGTCCACACCAGCCAGCTTCCCGATCCCATACACCACAAGTAGGTGCATCCCACCCAGGCCAGGCCGTCTGGTCAACCACAGTCTCCTCGGACTGCAGGGCTCAAGCTATTATTATTAACAGTGCTATCGCCCTCCATCAATAACCAGCCCATAGCCCACCAGTCTCATCAGAAATTACATTTGGCAAAAATTGGGAGACTCTTGGCAAGAAAACATACCTCCCCGGGGCGAAGCAAACATTTAGACTTAGGGGGGATAAAAGATTTAAAATGGAAACCTGAAAGATGAAGCCAGTTTCCATCCTAAACTCCTGCTGCCCCCAGGTGGGGAAATCGTTGCTGCTCCGCTGAGGACAAATACGGGGGCCGGGAGAAGAGCTGAGGGATGGGGTCACTATCAGGATGAGTTCATCCTCTTCAAAAGACAAACCCATTCTTGCCTTAGGGACCTCAGGAAAACCCCTTTTTAATACCCCTTTTCAACCCCTAACTGTTTTTCTAAATTGGTGCAGAGAAAACGAGAAGTTGGAAAGGCAGTTGTGCACTATGGCATGCTGGGGCACCCTCCAGTGACAGTGCTGGAAATACTGGGGGCTCCAGCCAGGGGGGTGTCCCAGACCATGGATACAACCCCAGCCACTGACAGGTGGGTTCACTTTCAAGAGGCAGCATATGACCCCTTCAAAGATAGCTGGTTCTACCTGTGCAGCCGTAACCGTGCATCCTCCCCACCCCAGAGGCAGTCAGCGTTTGGACAGCTCCTAAAGGTTCAGGCCGATTTAAAAGCAAACTTGTTTATGGCTGCAAATCCCTGGACAATTCACAAGGGAAGATAAGATGCAGCACGTGCTTGTTATGTTCAAGATGAGACAAAGCACAAAATTCAGGCTGCAAAGGAAACTTGGTGTTTGCTGAGAGCAGAAGAAGTGACAGTTTATTAAAAAATATAGGCTGTACCAGGGAAAAAGTAATATTGGATTTTATGATTATTTCATACTGGGAATTGTTACATAGTTCCATGCCTGTTTATTGTATAACTACAGATTGCAATAATACATTTTGTAGCTTGTAAAGTTCTGAACAAGCAATTTTTACATAGCTACATTTAGTAGGTTGGTTTTTTCTTTTTAAAAAAAGGGAGGAAAAGCTCATGTTAAGACAAGAAAATAAGCTTTTGAAAAAAAATAAGCTTTTTGAAGAATTAAAAATACAATAATTTTTCCCATAATTTCCTTAGAGTCTGACAGAACCTGTTTTAACACTTTTATTCTGATGGTCACCTGTATCATGCAGTTTTGCAGTTAGGTCACTCGGTCATTTGCTAGAATCGGTCCTTCATGGGGCTTTTTGTAAAATCACCAGACAAATGGTCAGCCCCAGGAGCTCTCTCTGGATTAGAGAACTGTGGGAAAACTTTTTGATTTATTCAGAGAAGTTCTTAAGCATCTCCCATGGTTGGGCACCGTAGTGGACACTGGGTGCATGATTCTGAGTGAAAAACACACATGACTTCTGTCCTTGCAGAACTCATAGATGGGGAAGAAACAAACAGCATCTGAGGAAGTCACACGCTATCATGTAAATGCACGGCTAAGATCACTTCTACAAAGGCAAATACGTGGGCCATCAGAACCTGGAAGAGGCTGTCAGTCAGTGACCAACCAATTCCAAATTCTGATCAGAACCCATCCTCAGCAGAGTGGAGCATACGAGTCTCCAAATATAAAACAGTATTTCCCGGGACAGCAACATCTTAGTACAAAATGGTTTCGTGCCCAAAGTAGCTAATTCTCTCATTGCAAACACCTAAGCCTCTTTCAGACAGTGCCAATGAAAGAGATAAGAACCATATTAAATCTTCCAACAGAACCACGAGGCTCTTATCTTGGAGCACCCGTAAGCCTGCAAACCCTTCCATCTCCAACGTACTGCCATTTCCCGGAAGCCCTTTCATTGGAGGTTAAAATAAATTACTGCCTTGGTTTCAGGAAAGAGCATGACACAAACAAGATAATATCAGGTAATGCTTCACCCTGAGTTTTAATAAGAGAGTCAGCTCTGTTTGTTGGAATGCCCACGTTGAGACCCATGAACTCAGACAGAAAGATGCCACATACACTGTATTTCAGCGCATCCTGACTGTTGAGGTCCTCCTTCTACACAGTGACAACTCCTTCAGGGAGAACAAATGCTCGATTATCCAGGCAGCTCCTGGGTGAGGACTAGAAGGAACAGAACGGGGTGGAGGGGGATCCCCCCTGAAACAAGCTCCTGTAATAAGCACTTTATTAGGGCAAGGTCTGAGCATGACAAACTATTTTACCAGCATCATTGCCCTCTTAGAGCTGGGTGTACAGCAAGCTCCAAACCCACTCTGGAGCGCTGTAAACAAATTTAATTTGGCCTCAGAGAATCAAAGCTCTCGAGGCTCCTCTGGCCCCAGGAGTGAGAGGAGAGGACTTTACAGGGTATAGGTGGCCTCTTACACAGTAAATGTCTACTCACCTGGTGGGGAGGGTGCAGCACACAGCCCTGCGGTACCAGAGGAACCAGCCTGGCAGGGGCAAGAGAAAGCAAGCCTGAGTCTAACAAAACTGGAGTGAGAGCCTGTGCCCCGTACCCATCATGTTCCTGATAGGACCTCAGGGCCACATGTACTGGAGGCTCTATTTCTGATTACTGGCCATACCTACGTCCTCTCCTTCCCCTCAAACCAAATGCTACTCCAAAGCAGGTGCAGAAGAGAGGGTCACCAGGAGATTGATGACAGGGTTGTCCCTAGACCTGACTGAAAGGCAGTCAGACTCCAATCACTACGGGAATGGAAAGAGGCCACACATCTCAGGATATGAGTCAGCCCTGCAGAGAAGTTCAGAGGCTGACAGTCAATCTCCTACTGTCTGAAAGTGATCACTGGTGGGGGCCAGAGCATCTCCTCCAAGCCGGGGTTCCCGTCTTGTTGCACAAAATATAGGTGCACGTTTTCACGTATTTTTTCAAACAAAAGCAAAGGTATGATAAATCAAATAAAAGATCTTAATAACTGCGTTATAAGTTATAAACACATTATACATTTCCAAGTATAAATAATTTTACTACTAATAAAAAGCGTTAGCTCTAGGGGAGAGGTAGGAGGAGAGAGGAGGAGACAGGGAGGCAAGGTGGCTTTTCTCGATATACCCAATTTTATATTTGAATTGGAAACTATATACATATTTTCTATAAAAATACGAATAAATAAAAGGAGGAAATTAGTCACAAAATTAGTGAAAGTAGTCACTAAAAATCAAAACACAAACTGAAACAAATAAACTTCCATGCAAATCAAGTAGGGATCGACCATGTTCCAGAAAGAGAAGCCCCCTCAGCTGGGCCCTGAGTGAAGACCCTGAGAATCAGCGCCACAGCTAACCATCGGGGGCATGGGGGAAACCTCTGTCGCAGCAAAGCCCTGAGATCTGGGGGTGCTTCACCGTGCGACCCAGGTTACCCCTACTACTATTGGTTAGGTAAGAAGTAGCATAATTATACACAATGAGGAACATAGTAACTGTGCTGTTAGGAACCAAGGTTTCCAGCGCAAAAGAGAAACAAATATATAATTAGCTTCGGGCAACTGAGTTAAAGACCTTGTAATGTCTCATTTGAATTATAGATCCGTATGAACCTGTAGTTTTCTCCCAATCTAAAAAGTATGTATGTCTTAACTCTGCTCATTGAAAAGGCCGAAAAATCAATGACAATCCAGTAGCAATGAGCACCATCAGTGCTCAGATTATGATTCTAAATACCATTTCCCACGGAAAAGAACCAAGGTTCTTTAGAAAAATAACTCACTCCAGGTCTGGAGCAAGAAATGTCTGAAATGAGTTTGAGGACATCTAATTGGCCTGGACACACACACAGGCCACTGAGTTTCAACTAAAGGATAGGAGTCAGATGGGTGGGGCTCTCACCAGCCCAAGAAGAAAAAAATGAACCTCAAATAGATTACTGTGAATTGCATTGTGCTATCTTTGGATTCTATAGAAAAAGTAGGATGCTGAAAGCCCTGGAGAAACCCAAATAAAATCTGGAGTTTAGTTCATATAATTACGTACCAATGTTGTTTTCTTAAGTTTGACAAATACACCTTGGTACCAGAAGGGAAACTGTGTGAAGGGTATATATGGACATTGTACCATCTTGGCAACTCACCTGTAAGCCTAAAATTATTTTTAAAAAATTTAATATAAATGACTATGATGGACTTAATTACAATAGATCTAAATCTATGGGTTCATAATGGTCCTGAAAAAGCTCAATGCCTGCCTCTGAAGATTGCTAGGGAAACCAACTCATCTGTATGAATTTTAACAAATATAGGGAAGGAATAAAGCATCTCTCTTGCCTTTATTGTAGGGACTGTATTTCAGGTGAATCAAATAGTTAATGAGGGCGAGACTGTCTTTATTGGCAGCCCACAGTTAGTAAGCACAAAAGAAATGATAGAATTTTCAAATTACCATGCTGTTTTTATAAGCATTATAGAGGGAATGGAAATATGATAATATCTAGAAAAGTTACTGTTGCAATTATTCCATGACCCAACAACTGCATCTGTAGAAATCTACCCTGATACATATTAGACATATGCACCAAGCTATTCAGTGAAGTATAATTAGTAACAGGAAAAGACTAGACTTAACTCAAATGTTCATCAATGGAAGCGACAGTATATTTACAAAGTGGGGTACCACACAGCTGTAAAGTAGAAAAGAGGAATTTCCCTATACGTTTATACAGAATGATCTACAGGATAGTATTTGTGGGGAAAAAAAGCTAGGTAGACAAAAATACATATGGTATGTTCTTTTAAGAAAGGTGGAGACATTTTAAAGACATGTGAATATATATTTGAATATATAAAAGTAAAGCAAATAATAAATTTATTTGGCAAATAAATATATCAAATTAATAAAAGAATTTCCTTTTTTATGATTTTATTTATTTGACAAGAGAGACAGCGAGAGTGGGAACACAAGCAGGGGGAGTGGGAGAGAGAGAAGCAGGCTTCCCACCCAGCAGGGAGCCCAATGCGGGGCTCGATCCCAGCACCCTGGGATCATGACCCGAGCTGAAGGCAGATACTTAACAACCGAGCCACCCAGGTGCCCCAAAGTAAAAGAATTTCTAATGGTCACTTTTCAAGGGAGACAGAACAGGGGCAACATGGAGAGAAGCCTAATTTTAACGAACACACCTTGTTTTATGGCTCTGACTTCAGAAACAGGTAAATATTTTATATGTCTGTGAAACAAAATTATATTAAAAATCAATCTTCAGAATCCAAAGTAAGTTGAACCATATGAACATAACTGTGCTTTGAGTTAATGGCATAACCTCTTAGAGGGGAATTATTTCAAGTAATTTTAAATCACAGCAAGATACCTGTACATCCCTAATGGGATACGGTCTACACCAGAAAGAAGGGCAAGGACTCTTCACTGAATTCAGGAGGCAGGGGGTCGGCCACGACAGTGGTGTTGGAGGGGAGGGTGAATGTGGGGGCATTATTCTGGGGCTGCTGTGTGAGCACGCATGTTGTGAGGTGAAGCAAGTCGGTAATTTGTTGGTGTAATTAGGAAATGGAATTCTCAACCCCGGAGAAAGAGAGATACAGATATAAGACAAAAGAGGTTAAGCAAAAATTCTGTAGTCTTCAATTTTAATTGGAACTGCTACTATGAGTCTGAGATTTCTTACATATGTGTTTCCTAACCTGGCCACCGGAAAGGTCTAAAAACAAGGACCAATCCAGTAGCAATGAGCATTCCCACCACCCTATTTCCTACGACACTGTGTCCCACGAAAACTAAACAACCCTCCTCAGAAAAATGCCTGATTCAGTAAGACAGAAAACGTGCAAGATGTGTCTGGAACATTTTGTCTTCGCAGAAAGCAAAGATGCTACAAAGATTGGGGTCACGTCACAAGGACTCAGAATCCAATGTGAAAATGCTCCTGTAAGCCCAAGATGGGCCAATTTCAGAATCAATAAAGGGAACAACGGCAACCATTTAAATCCATCAAACTGTTCAAAGCAGGAGTTCATAATGATAATTTTCTAAAACTCGCTGGTCACCGCTGGAGCACGCTAGCAATCGTGTCACTATTTTGAAGCTGGTAAGTAAAAGATAGAACTCAGGGGCGCCTGGGTGGCTCAGTCATTAAGCATCTGCCTTCGGCACAGGTCATGATCCCAGGGTCCTAAGATCAAGCCCCGCATCTGGCTCCCTGCTCCACTGGGAGCCTGCTTCTTCCTCTCCCACTCCCCCTGCTTGGGTTCCCTCTCTCACTGGCTGTCTCTCTCTCTGTCAAATAAATAAAATCTTCAAAAAAAAAAAAAAAAGATAGAACTCAAGCTTTTATCCTGCCTTTCCTGTAGGAACCTCATCTTACAACCACTAAATCATTAGCGAGATACTTCTTGTAGAGTCGTACATGAGACAAAGGAAGAATTAGAATACCCCCAGTTTGCAGTTAATCCCTAACAAAGTCACGGATTTGGGCAATGGTTGTCAATGGTTTCTAACACCCTAAAAAGAGAATGAGACATCATCGCCTCTGGACGGAGATGCCCCACCTCTGCCTCATCGCCACAGAGCAACAAGGAACCCACAGCCCCGAACCTGCAGGAAGCTCTACGTCTAATTATCGACTTAGAGGAGTTACAAGGGAAACATCACACGCACCCACGCACACAGCGTGCAGTCAGCAAAACCCGCCCTGCGGGAAGCCCTCCAGGGCTGGGGAAGAGGCGTGAGCCAGTGAAGAAGGGACTGGAGAAGGAAAGAAAGCAAAGGCAGAGGAGATGGAGAACGTGAACGAGAAGAAAGGTGCAGGTGGCCGTCGATCCACACCCCCCCAGGGGGTCTCCTTTCCACAAAGAAAAAAAATGAAGCTGAATCCAGGTAAGACTCTGGGTCTCCCTTCCAATTTTCAGGGAAAAAAACTGTTGTAACAAAACACACTAAACAAAACCACAAAACAAACCCCGCAAATGTGGAGTGTGGGAAACGCTTCAGGACGTGAGCATTCCAGTGCCCCCAACAAGCCAGCGGTGGGCAGGAAGGGGAAGGGCCATCACTTACAAGTCACTCAACAGACCTACCCGGTGAGTGCAACATGGGGACCATGTCTGGCTCCTGATTAAAAACAAACCAACTGCAAAACTACATTTTCTTAGGGAATTTGGGGAAATGGAACGTAGTCTGGGTATAGATTATATTAAGAAATCATTGTTAATCCTGTTCAATGTGATAATGGAATTGTGGTTATGTTTTTCTTATGTCCTTATTTGTTAGAATTAGATATTCGAGTATTTGTGGGAGAAATTATATGATGTTTGGCATTTACTCTAAAATCCTCCAAGACAGAAAACTACTTAGGGTACGTGAGGGAGCCGAGAGGGGTGAGTGCTCTGGCGCTGACACTGGGAGCGGGGGACAGGGATACTCCTCCACACAGTGCAGGGGCAGCGTTGGGGGGGGAACTTCCATCGTGCCCCCCGCTCCTCCCCTGGGCGTGTTGAAAGATGTGTAGCTCAGAGCGGGGCTGACCGGACCCCTTCATGTGATTCACAGAGCACGAAGAATCTCTTCTTAACCAAAGATGCTATTCGCACAGGCCCAAGCCCTATCGCTGGGCCACATCTTCCTTTGGGAATTGGAAGTCCCTTCTAGAGGTTGCCATGAAAGTGGCTAAAACCTGGGACAGCGCCTAACCCCTTCGGGGTGCCTGGAAGCAAGCTGGAAAAGGCTCCGCGGACAAAAGACCTCAACCAAGATGTGCGTCCCTGAGGGCCCGCCTGCTGGTGAGTGACAGAATCCCTCTCACTGCAGCTAAAGCAAAATCAACCTGAGGGACAGACATTCCTCAGGACAGGTGTGCACAGACCAGAGCAGCAGGCACAGCGGCCTCCAGGGCCTGCAGCTGGGAGGTGAGCTCTGGACAACCAAGGAGACACCTGCACTCTGGAGGAGAAAGCCCAGCCCTGCCCCCGCCACTGCCTCCTCCTCTTCCTCCTCTTGGTGGGTCTGCTTCCCCCTTCTCCACCTGGAACCCAACCAAGCCCCTGCCAACACGGCATCTTCTGTCCAACCAGTGCACACGGGAATGCAGGTCCATGGGCTACTGTAACAAGGCACAACGCCGGCTTCTACGGGATTATACTGACCACAAAACACTAGCGCAAAGGTTTGGCTCCACTAGAGGATGTGACCTCCAGGAGGAGAAGGTGAGGGATGGCAGGTGAAGGAGAGAAATGACTTGTAGTGGGGAGGCAGTGGAAAGAGAGAGATGATGTACGGGGAGGGGGGGTGGAGGGTGGTAAAGGAAGGAGATGATATGTAGGAGGGAAGGTAGGGGAAGGAGGGAGATGATGTGCAGGGGGGCAGGGGAAGGAGGGGGATGATGTGCAGGGGGGTGGGGGGAAGGAGGGAGATAACATGGCGGGGGTGTTGCAGGGTTTCCCGAGCCCTCTTTTCCACTGGTTGGAGTGACTGCCTCCAGTGGCTGCCACGCTGTCCCCCAGCTCCAGGTGACCACAGGCCGACCAAGGAGAGCCCAGGTGCAGCAGGAGGAGCGGAAGAGGAGCCTTTCTCTCTTCCGGTGCAGATACTGGTCTGGCCTGTGCATTGTCTCAGAGCTACAGGTGTCACAGATAGGGAGGGAAGCCAGGCCCAGCTGCAGGGAAACCAGGCCACGGACGTCCCCAAAGCAAGGAGGCAGCTAGGTCGGGGTCCGTGTGGGGCTGGGAGGCAGTGCCCAGATCTCATGAGGGAAGGAGCACACCTGGCCCAAAACAGGATCCCCGGAAAGCCATGCAGTTGGACTCCCTTGGGGGCTGGGCTGTGTGCAGCACAGGACTCCAGGATGTCAGAACCACCAGGTCAAGAGACAGGCCAGAGGAGACCATGTGTCTGAGCTGATTTGCATGTGGGTTTCTGCTGTCAACTCTGGGCCAGCCACAGGGCCGCTGAGGCCACGAGCTCCAGGGGGCAGGGCCACGTTTGTTACAGACGCCCATTCCCGCAGCACTAGCTTACTCCTGGGGCCTCGCAAGGACTCAGGAGCTCCTGCCCTCAGGTTCCACACTGTGAGCTGGGGTCTCACTGGCCAGTGGCTCAGGGTGGTCCCAGGGGCAGCACTGGGCAGTGAGGACCAGGGGCACCTGTCCAGGGCAGAGCAGGTGGAGGGCCGTGCCCAAGTGGCTCTGTAGACTCCAGGCTAACGGGGACACGAAGCCAGAGAAGGACATCAGAAGAGCATTTGTGAGCACCCTGGGGTATGCAGGGGGCCGGGAAAGCAATGAGGGGGGATGTTGGGCAAAGCAAAGAGCCAGAGGCAAGTCTGAGCTTCGAGCTAAGGGCCAAGGGATGGTGAGTTCTCACAATGATCATGACCTTGATTATGCTCAGAGACCAACGAGGTCCGCAGTGTAGGGCCAGAGACATATACGCACCTCACACTCAAACCCCATCCCTCCTCTCTTCCTGAGGGGCAGGGCCAGCCCAGGACAGGAAGAGCTCACCCAAGCAGAGCACCCCCTGTCAAAAAGTGCTGTCCCTGCCCCCTGCACCCCGGGGGGCTTTAGCTGCCGGTCTCCCATCCAGACCGTGAGCTCCTGAGGCAAGAAGGACGGTCCCTCCCTCAGTGTCCCCAGTGCCCAGCACGAGATCCAGCACAGAAGAGGGGCTAGTCTATGCTGAGTTCAATGTCCACACTCTGCAAAGCTGCCCGGCACACGTGGGCTTCAGAGACGGTCGGTAATAAAGTTACCCACTCTTGATTTCTTCACCTGAATCTAACTGCTTGGCTCCAAAGTGACCATCCAAAGGACAGAAATCAAACCTAGGCAGCACCCTGCAGAATGAAAGAATGTCACTTAGCATGGATAATCCGTATCCCACAGCAAATGCAGAAATTCTGTGGATTACAGCCCAAAGTAGCACAGGACATCACCGGCCACAAGAGTCAGTCTTCCCATCCTGTCAGCAGACACGGGGGTGGAGAGGGGCCATGGGAGGGCCTGGCGTCTACCCTGAGAGCTCTGGAAAGTCATCTGCTTGCAGAACTAACTGCAGGGGAAGTGGCCACTCTGGCCAGCAGGGGTAGTGATCTCCCCGTACTCAGTGAATGCATCCTTCCTCGGCTGGCACCTGGGGACGCATCAGAGCATGTGAATATTAAATGCACAGATTCCTAGTTACATGTCATATGATGTCCAGCTGGCAGGGTCAGATGAGGACAGGGGGTGGCCCCTGAGTGGCTAGGTCACCAAGTGGCCAGCCTAGACAACTGGACTTGGGGGAACCAGGTCATAGGGGCAGGGGAGAGCTGAAGCAACATTCACTGCAGCAAGCACACCCCCCCCCCCCCCCCCCCCGCTCAGCAAGCCAGGCCCACGGCTCTCCCCCAAGCTTTCCTTGCTCTCACAGGCCTCCCCTTTGTTCCCTAAATGCATGCCGATTTCAGAACTTCTGAAGAATACAGACAAACCTCAGCAACACAACCCCTTGTAACTCCCCGTCACCCAGAGACAGTCACCGTTCTTGTTTCGGTGTAGAGCCTTCCAGAATTTCAAAATTTCATATTGATTTACATCGTATGAGCTGGATCATAGTGATTGCATGTCTACTTACCATTTACTAATACTGAGTCTCTTTCCCTGCACTAAACACACACCCTTTCCCACCTGGACTCTCCTGGAGCTGCCTGGCTGCATCCTTGTGCAGGGTCTAGACCTCATCTTCCCAAACTTAACTCACGGGGAGGATTCCAGATCTTTCCTCTGTAAACCCTCTGCCCTACAGAAAGTCTAACCCTGCAGAGAAGTACATTTGCATTCATTTTCAAAAGTCCTATGCAACACCCAGGCTGCCCCGCAGCATCTGGGAACCTGCCAGGTCCGCGCTGGAGGTGGGTAGGTTCCCCCCCAGTCAGAGGGGTGGGACGGGGCAATCACAACATCCCGAGGAGGAAGCAGCCACGACAGGCCCGGCGCCAAGGTCCCCACGTGAGCTGCACCATCTGGGGTCAGTGCCAGGTGTCTCCTGGAGAGCGTGGCTGAGGAGCTCCCGCTCTTTCTGCGTGGGGCCACCCAGCCCTCCTCGACGCGTGGGATGTACAGATTGTACAGTCTGACCGCTGCTGAGCCGCACGCTTACTGCACAATGCTTTCCTCAACTCTGATTTCCATTTGTCTGGAATGACCTACGGTAAAGTGAAAATGTGCACTGTGAAGTCCCCAGATAGTTCACCCTGCGGTGTTTGGGGGGGCTACAAATATCTGCAGACCTCATTACCTGAAACCGGGAGCCGGTGCTCCATGGGAGTGCCCATAAAACGTAAGTGACACGCAGAGCACCTGCGGGGGTCGCAGGAAAGAACACAGCCTCTGGTGGTGCCAGGAACATTTTCCCTGAATTTGTGTCTTAGACGCACCTGACAGCCTCCAGGACACACAGATGGCTGGGTCTGCAGAGCCCCAGCCAGGTTCAGTTGACAAAGGCCACAAGTCCCTCCACCGGCCATGTCTGCCTGCTGGTTTGGCCGCCGTCCCCAGCCCCCACGTGCCTTCTGCACTCATGTCTTCCCTATCACCGGACCCCGTGTTGCAGGTGGCAGCACGTAGCATCATCATTCCTGCCACTGGCTTGACCTGCTGGCCCACAGCCCACCCCTGCGCAGCCTCTGCCCCACAGGAGAGGACAGAGGAGGCACTCAGCACAGAGGCGAGTGCACAATACTCGGTGAAGCCCTTGTTGTCCCCATCACAGCTGCAGACCCTGCCAGCACTCGGCTGGCCTCGCCCGGCCCCGTGATGCTCAGAGGATGCTCGGCCCCAATCCAGCCTGGCTCCGAGCCTGCCTTTCCCTGCAAGGCTTTTACCCTGCCCCCTGGAAGAAAAACACTGGCACCAACCACTCTGGACTCCTGCCGGGTTAAGGGAGAGCGTAGGTAAACACCCCACTCCGTGCCTGCCACAGCGGAAGTGCTTCGAAGACGCTCTCCGACTCCAGAGCCGGGCATTGGTATGCGCAGCCTGTGTTCTTGGAGAAATTTTACAACAAACCTAAGTCTCTGATGTCCTGTTAATTTTAAAAGCTCTTCTGTTTGTATTACGAAGACATGCCAGCGCGGGGAAGACGTTCCTGCTCCGACATGAGGAACGTATTACAGATGATGGAGGAGAACGTGGTTTGGTCTGGAGCCACGAGGAAAACAAACTGCACAAACGCCAAGTAAGAGAAGAGGTGCCGACATTTTAAATGCAGCACGGAGCAGTGAGAGAGTAAATAAGTCGTACACACAGGAAAGCTAACTTCTACTGATCGTACATTTACAAGACCTCCAAATACGCCGGATCCTGCACAGAATAAACACAGAAGCCCGCCTGCACCGCGGGCTGGCCGGCACTCCCGACGCAGACGCTGGGGGACAGTGTGTGGACTGAGATTCGGGGACTCAGGGTTTCGGTGCATTTTTTATTTCACTTGTTTCCACTTTAAGTTGTACAAACTTTAGGAGTGGGGGCATTCATTCTGGGGGCACAGAAACCTCATTTAAGCCTAAATAACCTTGCCCAGTAGGACCACTGCCGCTTTTAACAAACCAGAAAGCCAAGATACCAGATGTGAATGAGATCGCTCTGTATCACGAAGTCACTACTTTGCAGAGCAAACCCGAGGGGCCGCCGTGCTCCAAGGCCTCAGCCTGCAGACCCCCTCCGCCCCTGCCCCGTATTGGACAGTCACCGGAGTTGTTGACTGGAAAACCACTAAGCCCAGCGTGCTACACCTCTGGCCCCAGGGATGGCGGGACAGCGGGAATGGTGCTGGGCTGCTCCCGTTCCACCCCATGACAAGGTGTTCTCTGGGGGTGAAGACCAGGGTCTTTCTCTGTGTGTTCCAAAACTACCTCTGAAGTCTCAACAGTCAAAAACAGCTCTGCAGCCAGCCTTGTGGGGAGCACGGAGGAGCACCCCACAGTACTCACCCTGTCTTCGGCCCCAGAGAGTGGCAAGGGGCCTTGGCTCCGCCCTTCATACACAAGGCAACAACTTCCGGAGAACCAGCCACAGAAGCTCACCTTGCTGGGGGTGGAGAGTGTGGTCCTAGCTCCACCTGGCCTCCAAAGCCCCCTCTGCACCGCCCCCTCACCGACACCCTCACTTTGTCCGTCCTGTGTCGTCTATCTTCCCAGCTGCCCCCGGGGTAGGCAGTCAGTTCCAACCTGGGCTGGCCGGGGAGCAGGTCCTGTGGGGGGGAGTATGGACCACGCTCAGACCCCTGGCATTGCCCATAGAGCTCCCTTCTTTGCAGAGACACTGGGAGTCCCGCAGCTGGCACAGGCTGGCTCGTGGCTCACCCCGAATCAGGCTGTCCATTGCTGGGTTCTGCTCTTCCAGCTGCGGCTCCGTCAGACCCCAGGAAGCACGAGGACCAGCCAGGCCCCACCAAGATGGGAAGGGCAGGGGGCTGCATGCCCCACTCACCGCTACACTCATGCTCCCGGCCCACAACCCCTGCCCAGCATGCCAAGGGCACCCCCTTCTCTGGCCTGCCTTCTGGTTTCATGCTTATTCAGTGGCCACTTTTGCTAACATTTTGAACTGTGGTGAATTAGCCCTGAGAGTGGTCAAATCAGAGACTCAAGACCATCTGTGGCTGAGAAAACCAGCCACTATGAGACTTTTTGCCAGTTGACAAGTTACTCCAAACAGTGGGCCACTGTGGGATGGCCGTGGTAACAATGGGGAGTTGCTGCTGGAGGAAATGGCCGATCTCTGACCCCAGGAGTGCACCCACTGAGCCCTGACCACTTGGGAGCACACTCCCTGCCAGCTACAACCACCGATGCCTCCTAGGACGGCCACAGAGCAGGAGAGCAGCTGACTGGGAGCCACTGTCCCTGCGATGCTCAGGGCTGCAAGTGACAGAACCCACAGGACTGCGACCACAGGGGCTTAAACAGAACAAGTCAGGGCTGGACGCAGTGGGGGCGGCATCCCCGTGGGGCCTCGGCTGCCACATCACCCTGAAGGTAGACGGGGAAGCAAGAGGGCAAGCCCAGTTCCCCCCATCTCAGGGAAAATTAGGAGCCTTCCCAGAAGTGCCACAGACATCCAACATCCACTGGCCCATCGGTGTCCCACAGCCACCAGTAGCTGCAAGGGTATCTGGGAAGACTGTAAGGTGGCGAGAAGGAATGGCTGTTGGGGGAACAAGGGACCTTTCCACACCCCCTGATTTCCCAAATCCCTTCACGTCTGGGGGCAGGTGAGGGGAGGGTCCTACCTGCAGCCCGATAACGGGAAACCTGCCAGGACCTGCCAAGGACTCTCGGTCTGTGTCCGTCCCAATCACAAGTTCAGCCCCAAATAAAAGTAATATGTGTGCGCGCTGACTGGCAGCCTGAGCACCGAAAATCGATTTCACATTAATTGAAAGGAAGCACTTAATGAACAGACATATTTCTCACTCACTCACTAACGGGGTCTGACAGTGTCCAGGCTGCCACGCTGACTTATAAAAACCAGACAGCCACAAGGATGCAAAGCAACGGGGTTGTGAGCGAACCAGGACGTCCCGGGCACACTCTCTGCCAACAGCACACCACAGGTGTTAGGGGCCAGGGAGGGGAGGGCAAGCCCCACGGACCTGCCCTTGTCCCACCCCTCCTCCAGCCCCAAATTAGCCCCAACCCAAAGCTCCTGAGAACCGGAAGCTCATGGTTAGAGTGAGATCAACCAAACCCCTGGCTTCTGGATTAAGCTGACAAGTGTATTTACTTTGAAAACCAGAATGAAATACTCCTGGTGAAAATTTCAGGTTAATCCTTCTTTGATGAGTAAGAACCAAGCACTGATAGATAAATAATGCAGCGCCCCAGCGACACAACACCAACGCAAGAACATCGGACAATCGTGTTCCGGTGGAAAGAAAACATGGTTCTTAACTGCACCCTGTCCTCTTTAATCAAGCGCTGCCACCTGCCACAGCTCACGCTGCTGGGGCCGCGGCAGCCACCGCAGGCAGCAGAGAGCAGGTGGGGCCAGGACCCCCGGGCCACAGAGCCTGGGCAGGGAAGACATGGCAGGCCCCATCTGGACCCCACATCCCACGGGGACCCCACAACCGACCTGCCTCCGGGAGCACGGACTCTCCTCTCCCCGAAATGCACGTGTAAGGCCAGAAGCTTCTGAGCATCAATACCTTTCTTTTTGGGATTTCAGCTTCTCCAGCCACACTTCTGCCCCAACCAACCCCCTGAAATACAATTAGGAGAGGCTGCCCATGAGGGGCTGCCCACAGGCCAGCGGTTAGTGGCTGGTCGTGGTCCTGTGGGCCCCGCTAGGAGGGAGCAGCTGCCACGGGACCAACCAGGGGGCCTGGTCAGGGCTCAACCAAGCAAGGTCCAGGCTGCCACAGAGCCCCGCCAGGGAGTCCACACAGAAAGGGAGGCCAGGAGGGGCGCCTGGGTGGCTCCATGGGTTAAGTGGCCGACTCTTGATTTTGGCTCCAGTCATGATCTCTGGGTCCTGGGATCGAGCCCTGCATTGGGTTCTGTGATCAGAGCAGAGTCCGCTTGAGATTCTCTCTCTCCCTCTGCCCCTCCCGGAAGGAAGGAAGGCAGGCAAGCCAGGAGCGTCCCTGGAATCGGGGCTAAAGAGGGGTCAGGGAGAGGCCAAAGATGCAGACTGAGGAGAGGGAAAGCTGAGGGTGGGGTCAGGGAGGCAGGGACGTGCACAAACTACGCGGTGGCCGGAATGGTGACCCCGCCAGGATGCCCGTGTCGTGTGTGTCTGCGACCTTTTGGCAGAAGGGACTCTGCAGGGGTGACTAAGGGAATGATGCTGAGATGGGGCAGCCCTGGATAAGCCGGGGTCCGAGTCAGAGGAGGTGTGGGGGGCAGAAGCCGCGGCTGCAGGGCCGTGGGGCCGCGGGCCAGGGAGGACGGGTGCCTCCAGAAGCTGGTAAACGGCAGGGAACGGACTGTCTCAGAGCCTCCGGAAGGAACGCAGCCCCGCCAACCCATCTGGGAGCCCTAAGATAATAATTGGTGTTGTTTTCTCAGCCGCTCGGTTTATGGTGATTTGTTATCACGGCCACAGGAAACTGAAATGACTAATCAGCGCCGTGGCTGACTTTGCCCAGGAGGCAGGGAACAGACAGCGAGCTTCTCCGAGGGACGCCGGGCCCTGCGTCTTCTGTACCCAGGAAGGCCTCCCAGGGCTGGTGTTTCCAACATATCAGCAGGGACAGAGCCGGAGCTCCCCACCCCCCCACACACACCTGGATGGAAAGGTTGAGGCTTGTTGCTCCCTGGAGAGAGTGAGTCCCAGAGCTGGGAGGACACGGGCTGACAGGATGGGAGCAGTGGATGTTCCCCTGGCTCAGGGTCACCTTGGCTCAAGGTCACGAGGAGGGAGGAGGGAGCAGGGAGCAGGGGCATACTTCCAGAGGGGCCTCGCTTCAACCTGGAGCCTGGACAGCAAGCAGGTCAGGATCCCAAAGGAGAATAAAGAGGAGAGGGCCTTGCCCACACCCAGGCCCCTGTAAGATCCCAGGGCGGGGGGGCCTCCAGAATCCCCAGACCACACCCCCAGCCAGGTGATTCGGAGCTAAACCGAATGTAATTCATTTAGAGAAATGTGAAGGGTCACATCCCCAAGAGTCCTGGGAAATGCTCAGTTGTTAGTCGTGCAGAATACCCAGAAAATTACAACTTGTTCACAATTTCAAACCCTCCAAGAGCTTCTGGAAACTTCTTTAGTTTCCACTGTGGAGGAAGAGAGGGGCTGGGCAGGCACCGGTACTCCCATGCCCCTGGCATCACCACCACCAGGATTAAAGCAGTTTTGCTGGTCACTGCCTTATTTGTCTATGCTTCCGAGTAAAGCTCCCTTTAAATGAAAGTTTCCACAGGAAGATCAATGGAAAGACGCTCACAGGTGTGAGCTCCCGCTGGAGAGCAGACGTGTCTGACCCAGCGAACACACGGAGCACAGCAGGGAGGTCTGCAGGGTGGTGAGGACTGGAGAGAGTCTGCCCACCCCAACTGGCCTACCTGTGGCTCCTACCCAGCCCCGGGAGCTGAGGCGCTTCTCCAGGGCCCGGGTAACAAGTGTCTCTGAGCTGCCCTGGTTATCTGCACAGAGCGCAGCCTGGGCAGGGTCTCAGCTCCCTGTGGCAACGGCAGGCCGCCCCCTCCCTCAAGAAGATAGGGACACAGGAGGGGGCCAGAGCGGAAGGACATGAGAGGACCCTGATAACGCTTACAGGACAGGGGCCTTGGCTGTTGGGTGTCTGGGGAAGAGCTGGGTGGGGGGTGCCTCCTAATGCGGGTGGGGGCAGAGCAGAGAGTCTGGGCTGTGGCATCCCTGTGGGGACATGCCATATCACAAAGGAGAAGCGCCCGCAGTGGCTCAGGACCTGCGGGTTCAAGGCAGCGGGAGGAGCATCTGCCCTGGGTGCCCTGCCCTGCCTCAGGCCCCCAGCCTCCCCCAGGCCGTTGGGAGGGAAGGTGCAAACCTCCTTCCATGCTTTGAGACACCTTTATCCAAGTCCATGCTCCCAGCCTCCTTCCCTTCTAAGCTCCACTGCTGTCCTTTCCAATTAAGGGAACTCAGCAAGGCTGGACACGGGGGATAGGGCTTCGGGATCCAGAGCCATGTCCCCAAAGCGGACTCTGGAACTTTCTGACATGGGGTTTCAGGGACAGTGGGTGGGAAGGATCTGGGGTGGTGAGTGAGAACAGAGCATCATGGGACCCTCTCCAGCTAGAGGCCCCCACGCCACCTGGGGACAGGTGAGTCAATCACAGCCATGGGTGTCTGTCCCTGAGTGAGCTTGGCATGCTCTGTTCCCCCACCCTCCCTCCAGGACCTCAGACCCCCCAGCCCAGCCTTCAGCCAGCAGCACCTCTAATCTCTCCACTTCAGGCCCAGGGAATGTTAGGACAACAGCACCTACTTTTTGGAGGACAGGCCCCAAGGAAGGTGTTGGCCAAGCCCCAAGAATGAGTCTTCCATGGGTGAAGTCAGGTGCTGATCTGAGGAAGAAGGGCTGTGGGCCAGGAGGGGCCTCCTCTGCCTCAATTCACCCTGTACTCCCACACCCTCTTCCCTCTCCCCTCCTCACTCCCACTCCTCCCTGGAGGACCCAAACGCCCTCCACGGAGCCCCCCATGCCCGGCCCTCCCCCAGTGCGGCCTAACTTGCCAGGAAAGTCAGCTCCACCGCGGGGTTTCCGTAACCAGGACCTTGAGAGCATTACCACAGCCTTCAGAACAGAAACGTCTGATGGTAATTTGCTTCGGAGTTTTCTCTCAAAACAGAAAGAATGAAATTAGCTTCTTAGTGGGGCAATATCAGCTCGGCACCAAACAAACAAAATCACCACCAGCCTTCAAATGAGGCTTTCCTCCCATGGCTGCCTTCCTGTCTGGGTCTAAATAAATAATGAGGGCGTTAATAGAAAACACAGCTATTTACCTTAAAGAATAGAATTTCAAATCCCACAAAACAGTTGCTGGTGTTTCAAGCTTTGATGAGAAAAGAATAGGTTTACACCAAATTGTATTTTCAGTATGTTAATTAAACCAATAAAGAGTAACTCTTTTGAGTTTTCTAATCTAATAATAAAGAAGATATGTTTGGCCAACTATTTAAAGTGCTTGATGGAATATTTTCTATGCTATATTTGCATACTGAATAAATGCAAGACTAACATTTCAAGTTTTAGTAAACTGCTCAGAATTCCGTGGCTGAAGAGTTCTGTGCAAGTGCAAACACCCTGCTGTAATTAACTTTCGTTGTTTAGAAAACCAAGGCTATAAAAGTCTATTTAATCAAATTTCCCTCCGTGAGCTTTTTTTTTAAATTACACTTAAAACTCCATACACTGAGGGTCTCATTTCAACCATAGACAGTGGGACCATCTGA
Source organism: Ursus maritimus (assembly GCF_017311325.1). Taxonomy (NCBI): domain Eukaryota; kingdom Metazoa; phylum Chordata; class Mammalia; order Carnivora; family Ursidae; genus Ursus; species Ursus maritimus. Next base: position 2,730,886 of record NW_024426885.1, read on the forward strand.
CTGACTTCCCTAGGAGAAGCACAATTTGAAAAGAAGACAATTAGCAAAACTGAATTCTGAAACTCACATAAAAACATCAGAGACCATTAGGTTTGATGAACGAGCATGACTCTTTATCTGGGTATGGGCCACTGCCAGCTCCGTGCTCTACGCTGCCGGGCGCCGACAGGAACGTGCAGAGCGCCAACCACGCGCCACCGCCGTACCCCGCTCCCTCCGCACCTTAGCCCACGCTGAAAAGCGCCCTACAATCCACCTGATTCCATCCAGCCGGAGGGAAAGCAGCGGCTCTAGGGATGAACTGTTGTATAATAAATCACCCCCAACACGTAGGGGCTCAAGACAGCGAGGTCCTACGGTCACTTCTTGAGGTCTGGAGGCAGACGGGGTTTGGCTGACGGCTGTCCCCCAGGTCCTAGACTGGTGCTCACAAGCTCACACGTCTGGAGGGACACCCACGCGCGGCCTCTCCACCTGCCGTCCCTGTGTCCGAAGCATGACAACTGGCCGCCCAGTACAAGCTTCCCGAGAGAACCAGGCATGCTGTGCTGCTCTTGATGACACAGCCTCACCTCCCAGACGGTCACTTCTCCGCAAGCACAGTCCCATCCCGGTCCCAGAGAGAGGACCCAGCTCCGCCTCCCGATGGGGGCATCCACCTTGTGCTATAAGGAGAGCCTGTGGGATGGGGAGCCTGCTGGGGCCATGCTGGGAAATGCAATCTGCTGGAAAGTTCTGGTCCCTTCTGACCATAAACCGCCCACACCCAAGTGTGAGCCAGCACCTGTGCCCTCAACTTCAGACCTGATCAGCCACTGTCTGTGTCTCCTCACACGTCCCACAGGCTGCCCAGTGGCTGAGCCATGTCCCTCAAACTCAGATGTTGAAGTCCTGGCCCCCAGTGTCTCAGAGGGTGACTGCCTTTGGAGATGGGGCCTTGAAAGAGGTAACAAAGGTAAAAGGAGGTCAGTAGGGCAGACCCTGATCCAATATGGCAGGAGGAGATCTGGATACAGACACACCCAGAGGGTGACCATGTGAGGACACAGGGAGAAGACAGCCATCCACACACCACGGGTGAAGTCCCAAAAGAAACCAGCCCTGCAAACACCTTGATCTCAGACGTCCAGCTTCCAGGACTGGGAGATGATGAACTTCTGCTGTTGGAACCACCTGTCCAGACTGTGGTGCTGGTTCAGGTGCCAGAGCAAACTCCCACAACAAACTCAATGCCCACACTGTGGCCCTAGAAAGTGGCAGTCGTCCAGGGGACACCTCCTGGCCCCCACACCAGCTAGTGCCCACACCCATGGCACCCTGCCTCCACGGTGTCCCCTCTGCAGGTCTGCGGCCACAGCTCCAGCACTGGACCATGGCGCAGCCCCTGGGCCTCCTCCTTCCACCCAGCGGCCAGCGTGCCCTTCTGAAGGACAAGGCGGTCGTGCCGCCCTCTGATTCACACTTCTCCCCACCACCCTTGGGAGAGCCTGGCACGGAGGCCCAGGAGGCAGCAGGATGTCACTGGGGGATGGGGTGACCGCCAGCGGTCACCAAGTCACCCGCTCAGTCCCAGCCCCACCATGGACAGCGGCAAGGTCTCGGGTGAGTGGCTAACACTGTGCCCGCACTGCCCCACTGCTCTGAGCCCGTCCTCCTCCCAGGGTGGGTCCCTGACTAGTAAGCCCCTACAGCATTTCACAAGCCACCACTCACCTCAAACTCCCGGAAGTCTGGGGAGGGTGCTGCATAGGGCAGGAGGCCCCCCACTGTGTCTTCTTCTTTCTGCCTCAGAATTTCACCCAGTGCCATCAGGCTCCCTCAGCCCCAATGAGGCACAGCCCAGAACTGGACTCCTGGGCATTTATCCCAAAGAGCTGAAGGCTTATTTTCCCACAGAAACCTGTAGAGAGTGCTTCTGGTAGCTTTATCATAATCGCCAAGAACTGGCGGCAACCGGGACGTCCTTCCACACATGCTGGATAAACAAATGCGGGATGTCCACAGCAGGGGTTACCACCCGGGACGAAAGAACAAGCCACGAACTCATGCAACACGGACCCCAGTGGAAGAAGCCAGGCCAAACAGGTTATGTACGTCCTGACGCCTGGAATAGACAATGCACAGGGACGGCACGCAGACCAGCACGCCAGGCGCAGGGATACCTGGCAGAATTCTAAGGCAGATGGACTATTCTAGATGGAAAGTGAACTCTGATGTAGGCAAATTTTTAAAAAATCAACCAAAAAGACAGAGGATTCCAGGGTGGACCAAGCTGTTACAAACACGGGCACACCTCACGGTTCTGTACTTCTCTGCGACTCACAGATACGGTGCCTTGCACAAATCGAAGGTTTGTGGCAGCCCTGCGTCCGGCCAAGTCTGTCGGCAGCATCTGCTCATGTGGTGTCTCTGTGTCACATTTTGGTAATTCTCCACGATTTCAAACTGTCATTACTATTATATCTGCGGTGGTGATCCGTGGTCGGTGACCTTTGATGCTACTATTGTCATTGTTTGGGGCACCACCAACTGCACCCGCATAAGACCGTGAACATAATAAATGTTGTGTGTGTTCTGACTGCTCCCCAGCTGGCTGTTCCCCCAGCTCTCCCTCTCCTTGAACCTCCCTAATCCCTGACAATACTGAAATTAGGTCAGTTTTAATAACCCCACAATGGCCTCTGAGAGTCACACAACTCTCGATTTAAATCAAAAGCTAGACAAGATTTAGTTTACTGAGGAAGGCATGTTGAAAGCCAAAACAGGCTGAGAGCTAGGCCTCTCGCACCAAACAGGGAGCCAAGCGGTGGGGGCAAAGGAAAAGTTCTTGAAGGAAATTAAAAGTGCTTCTCTGGTAAATACACAAATGATCGGAAAGCGGAACAGCCTTACTGCTGATGTGGAGAAAGTGTTCACGGTCTGGACAGAAGATCAGCCAGCCATGACATTCCTTGAGCCAAAGCGTAATCCAGAGCAAGGCCCTGACTCTCTTCAAGGGTATGGAGGCTGAGAGGTGAAGAAGTTGCAGGAGAAAAGTCTGAAGCTAGCACAGGTGGGTTCATGAGGTTTAAGGAAAGAAGCCGTCTCCGTAACATAAAAGTGCAAGGTGAACAGCACGTGCTGATGGAGAAGCTGCAGCAAGTTCTCCAGAAGGTCGAGCAAGATAATTCATGAAGGAGGCTACACTAAACAACAAATGTTCAATGTAGACGAAACAGCCTTCTCTTGGAAGAAAATGCCATCTTGGGCTTTCTTAGGCAGAGAAAAGTCAATGCTTGGCTTCAAAGCTTCAAAGGACAGGCTGACTCTCTTGTGAGGGGCTAATGCAGCTGGTGACTTGAGTTGAAGCCAGTGCTCATTAGCCGTTCTGAAAATCCTAGAGTCCTTAAGAATCGTGCTTAATCTACTCTGCCTGCATCTACCAATGGAACAACAAAGCCTGGATGACGGCACATCTGTTTACAACACGGCTTATGAATATTTTAAGCCCACTGTTGAGTTCTACTGCACAGAAAAAAGATTCCCTTCAAAATATTACTGCTCATCAACAATGTACTTGGTCACACCCAACACTCGGATGGAGATGGACGAGATTCACGTGTTCATGCCCACAAACACAACATGTGCTCTGCAGTCCAAGATTAAGGAGTCATTCTGACTTTCAAGTTTTGTTATTTAAGAAATACATTTCATAAGGCTACCGCTGCCATAGATAGGGATCCTCTGATGGATGTGGGCAACAGAAGTAGAACATCTTCTGGAAAGGATTCACCAGTCTAGAGGACACTAAGGACATTTATGGTTCATGGCAAGTGGTCAAAGTATCAACATCAGTGGGAGTTTGGAAGGAGTTGATTTCAACCCTCATGGATGACTTTGAGGGGTTCAAGACTTCAGTGGACGAAGCCACTGAAGCCACCACAGATGTGGTGGAAATAGCAAGAGAACCAGAATCAGAAGCGTAGCCTGAAGATGTGGCTGAACTGCTACAATGTCGTGATAAAACTTGAATGGATGAGGAGTAACTTTGTACACATGAGCAAAAAAAGTGGTTTCTTGACATGGACTCTTCTCCTGGTGAAGATATTGTGAAAACAGTCCAAATGACAACAAAGAATTTAGAATATTACATAAACTTTGTTGATAAAGCAGAGTAGCAGGGCTTGGGAGGATTGACTCCAATTTTGAAAGAAGTTCTACTGCGAGTAAAATGCTATCAAGCAGCATCGCAGGCTATAGAGAACTCATTCATGAAAAGAAGAGATAATCAGTGCAGCAAACTTCATTGCTGTCCCATTTTAAGAAACTGCCACAGCCACGCCAGCCTACAGCAACCGCCACCCCGATCAGTCAGCAGCATCAACATCAAGGCAGACCCTCCAACAGCAAAAGATTCTGACTCCCTGAAAGTTCAGACAATGGCTAACATTATTTAGCCATTAAGTACTTTTAATTAAGGCGTGTGCATTGTTTTTTTGGACATAATGTTACCGCACGCTTTACAGTCTACAGTATGGGCAGTGGGAAATCAAAAGACTTATTTGACTCGCCGTATTGTGGCATTTGCTTTATCGTGCTGGTCTCGAACTGACCCTGCAACATCTTCGAGGTGTGACTGTACATGACATGATCTCCAAAAGGAAAACGGAGCTGAGCTCAGCAGCTCCAGAAAGCAGTGTTTTGAGTGGAAACCATAAGGCACAAGACCAAAGGAACCATACGCAAACACTCTGCTCTGCAAAGTTGCTTCTCACAGGAGTTCTGGATTCTGAAATGGCTTTTCATGTACGCTGGAGTGGAAGAAATAGGGAAGTGGGTGGTGGATGGAAGCAACCAGGGCCCTCCAGGGAAGAGAGGCAAGTTATAGATAAGCAAGGGGGAAGACCAGAATGGACCACATGCTCCCGGACCAGAGTCTGAAACACCAGCATGAACTCGTGCTAGGATGATACAGACACAGATGTGTAAGAACCAATTACAGGTATCTGAATACACATGGGTTAGGACAACGCATACACTCCCTAACGCTGTCATCTGAGCGGCCCAGAAGCAACAACACCCAGTAGCAATGAGCACACTCAGGGCCCGGATCTTAGACTCTAAATGCCATCCCCCAAAGGAAGGAGCTAGGACTACTTGAAGAAATGTCTGACTCTAGGGTTAGGGCAGGACAAACACAGAATGAGATGGAGCATCTTACACTGTCAGAAAGTAAGAAGAGCTCAAGAAGCAAAAGCATAAGAACACATCCAAGCAGTCCCAATGGCCAAACTGGAATAACACGATCAAAAAAATAAATAACGTAGGATGGAATTACAACCAAAAGTATAAATATGCATGAGTCTCTACTGATGTAAATGCTTGAATAAATAAATGGGGAGAAGAGATAAGTCCTCCTTACAGACAAATCTCACATAACGTATGTAGCAATTTCCCCCTCTAGGAATTGGAGCTTAATTCCCCTCCCAATTCTGAGTAAGGCTGGACTTAGTCACTCGCTTCCCAAGAACAGAGTCTGGACAGCAGGACAGTGACTTGACAGTGGAGAAACCTGGTGGACAGGACCCAGAAGTGTCCACATTAACATCACCAACGGGAAGCATGCTGAAAGCACGCACCCTCCGCTATGACGGGAGGAGAAAAGCGCTTCACCCAGGTCGTGACTCCGCTCATGAGAAACCGAGTGAGTTTCTTCAAAACACAGGCCAAACAGCCTCAAAGTTGCTGAGGTCATTGAAAACGAGGAAAGTCTGAAAACTGTGACAGACCAGAGTGGGTGGATGCAGCGTGATGACCAAATGCAATATCATTGTCATTTCCCAAACTGGCTTTCAGAGGAGAAGAGGGACCAGCACAAAAAACCAGGGCATTCCAGATGAAGCCTGGAGCGGAGTGAAGGGTGGCGTGCCAGGGAAGACCTGCTAGTGTTGACAAGTATACACCACAGATGCAAGACGTTGGCATTAAGGGAAACTGCGTGAAGGATGCAGGGGAACTCTCTGCACTATCTTTGCGACTTTTCTGTAAATCTAACATTATTCCAAAATGAAGTCCATTTTTTAAAAAAAGCACAGAGGCGCCTGGCTGATTGAGCCAGTAGAGTACACATCTCTTGATCTCGGGGTTGTGAGTTCAAGCCCCACGTTGGGTGTAAAGTGCACTAAAAAAAAAAAAAAAAAAAAAAAAAAAAAAAAAAAACTAAACTAAAGGTATTATGAATGAATGAATGAATGAATGAATGAAGCAAGCAAGCACGCACAGGGGTGTGGGCACACTTGGGACTTCTTCCAAGGCTAGTTTTGAGGAGACGTATTCCTATTTCTTTCCCTGATGAAAATCGAAGGATAATTAGCAGATTCCCCACTCAGCCCTCCCAGCCTCATCCCATCTCCTCCAGGTCTGCCGTCACTAAACAGTGTTCACACAGGACACCACTTCTGCCGTAATCCAATTACATGACCAGGTAAGCCTTCTTCTAATATTCTAATAACTAGGTCAAGGGCTAAAATCGGTAGGTTGTGACAGCACAGTGGACTAACCCAGTCTTGTAGATCTTTGTAAATGGATGGCCAGGCTCCCTGGGAAGATGGGTGTCTTTTCTGTTCAGGCAGCAGTAACAAAATATCACAGACTGGGTGCCTCCTAAGAAACAGAGACTTACTTCATGCAGTTCTGGAGGCTGAAAGTCCAGAGAAGGGTGCCAGCGCGGTCACGTCCTGGAGAGGGCCTCTTCCGGTGCTGGACAGCCACCTTCTTCCCACATACCCACGTGCTGGGCGGGGTGTGCTAACTCTCTCCGTCTCTTCTGTGAGGGCGCTCAGCCCACCCCCAGAGCCCACGACCTAATCACCTCCCAAAGGCCCACCTCCTAATACGTCATTGCGGGGGTTAGGTTTCAACATACGAATCAGGGTGGGGGAGCACACATGGAGACCACAGCGCTGGGGGAGGGGTAAGCCAGTCCTCTCGTGACACTGCACTGTCACAATGTGAGACCCGAGGGGATTCTGCAGTCACGTTGGATGCGAGGCCCAGCGGACAGCTGAAGACATTTATATAATTGGTGCTCTGGATATGTTTTAAAAGACATAAAAGGAAAACAAAAATTAAAAAAACTAACAAAAGACATAAAATGTAAGTTGCCTGGTTGCCAATCACCCATGAGCTATTTATAGAACGTGTCACTTTAGGTCGAGCGTCCGTCTCCTTGTTTGTGAAACGACAACATCGAGCACCTGCTGAGAGCACACACCCTGGTCACACCGATGGCTCCGGGTTCACCGAGAAAGGCCAGGGCTATCCCCTCCGTGGGCAAGAGGATTCCAAGGACTCACTGCACCCATACCCCTTTGTACGACACACGGACATCAGCCACCTGAGGATCTCGGCCTTTCTTTTTTTTTGGGGGAAGGGGCAGAGGGAGAGGAAGGGAATCCTAAGCAGACTCCATACCCAGTGCGGAGCCCCACACGGGGCTGGATTTCATGACCCCAAGATCGTGACCTGAGCCAAAATCGAGTCAGACGCTTAACTGACTGAGCCATGCAGGTGCCCCTTAAGGTCAAAAATCCATACAAATCTTTCCAGGTTTCTGTAGCTGAGGCGCAGTCTGCCTTCCAGCCACAGCAGACCACCTGCACGTCAGGTCACGCTCCCATGACCGCCCTTGAACGTGGCTGTGCAAGTTCCTTGTCTTGTTAACGGCGCATGAACACAACGCCACAAGAGACCGTGTCCGTGACCCAGAGTCTCCGGTGTGGTGTCTGAACGGGCAGGTATTTGCACCAGCACTGCAGCAATCCAGGCTGTGTCCCTCAGGAAAGAGATTTCTCCCTAGAAGGTCCAGATGGGGAGTCAAACAACCATGCAGGGGGCACTGAGACACCCAGACACTGGCCTCGGCCAGCCCTCCACCTGAACGATCACCCCAAAGGCCGGGCCAACAGCCAAGAGGAAAACATGGTCCCTGGGCTGTGCTGGGGGAGACTCTTCCAGAGAACCGGCACCAAAGCAAAGGGGGAGCCGGGAAAGATACCCCCACCCCCAGTCTCCTGCTGGCCTGTCACTGACAGAACCCAACTGGAAACTCGCCAGTGAGGAAATGAGGCCCAGGAGACGCCGTCTACAGGGGCTGACCTCTGGGGCACCAACAAGGGCACAGAAAGGAGGAGGACATAGACCGCCAGGGGTTCCAAAGCCGCGGCCAGGGAAGGCCCCCACTGCAATGTTATCCAAACAAATGAGTCCAAACCACACATCAGAAGGCGAGAGGGGTCCTTACAACCTGCCACAGTCTCAGGGGAAACTTTATTTGCTTCTTCAAACCTTTCTCTGCTTTCCAACTTCTCACAATATGTTTATCGTATTTTCGAGTCAGAGGAAATAAATGTACCTAAAATGTAATATGAAATACACATTTGGGGCACCTGGGTGGCTCAGTGGGTGAAGCCTCTGCCTTCAGCTCAGGTCATGATCTCAGGATCCTGGGATCAAGCCCCGTCCCTGCTCGGCAGGGAGCCTCATCCTCCTTCTGCCAGCCCCTCCCCTGCTCGTGGTCTTGCTCTCTCACTCTCACAAATAAATATATAAAATCTTTAAAAATAGTAAGAATAAAATAGAACACATTTACAGAGATTATAGATAGAACGCCATGAAGTTCATCATGGTTGACTGTCCATTCAACTGACACACAGAAACACAGCCACACCCAGTAGACACACATGCCCCCCAAGCACCCGAAAATCAAGGCTAGGCACCCATGAACACCCCTGGGGTCTGCGGCGTGGCCAGGCGCTCAGGGTAGCTGAGCTTCCACAGCCGTGCTGTGTGGAACGGAGACGGTCTGGCCGTCCTGCGAACATTAGCGCCGACGGTAAACGGCGAAGCCCCAACGCCCCGTGACTGGCCTGGCTCATTACCTTCTCCCATGTTTAACATCCGTGATGACTCGTGAGACAAACCTAAGCATGATACCCTCCTCCTCCTGTACCACGGAAATGTGTTCTGCGTCCGCTGTGATCAGCGGCCTGGGCTGGCGCTGTCCTCAAACGCTTACCCGGTTCACAGCACGAGGCCCACCTGCTCGCGGCTGCCGGGGGAAGGGCAGCCTGTCGCAGAGCCCGCCTCCCGTGCCCCGCGTCCAGCGACACCGTCACAGCCGAGGAGGGCCGGCGGAGAGCAGAGTCCCTGGAAACATCACATTATTAAAGAGATATACATTGTGACGGTAAGTTTATAACGTCCCCATGATTCTGCCGGAAGTTGATGGCACGAATACCCTCTAAGCCCCGAACAAACGTCTCCCTGGTTACGCATTGTCAGGGAGCCTACAGCCGCTCTGCCTGAAGATGGATATTTGCTTCAGAAAGTTCCCCGCAGACGTGATAGATGACCGAGGTCCCCATCAGCCTCACGACAGGGAGTACGTCCCAAATCAAAGCCCTCCACCTGGCCTGCCCACACGCTCCTCCCTGGCCCCGTTCCATCGGAAAGGCTCTCAAAGACCCATAAACGCGCCCGCTGAGCCTGGGATGCCCACCAATCCCGGCTACGGTGCAAACACTCTGCCCTCGCCCGTGCGGACAGCTCTTCCCCAACCACACACGGTGTTAGCTCACGGCCCTCGCACCAGGTGCTGAAGTCCCAACTGAGCACCGATGACCCCCCAGGGCCCCGGGCTGGCAGGGCCGGCAGCAGCCACGCGCCTTTCCAATGGAGGCCTGTCCCTTCTCGGTTGGGCTCTCTGCATCGTATGGTGTTTATTCCTACATCACTCCAAACGTCGCTGTGGCACATCTTCCTCTCCGAGTCTCCTCTTAAGGGTGCAAACCAACATGAGGCCCCAAGAGGGGCCTGTGGGTCATGCTTCCAGCAAGCAACTTTATCTGTCCCGTTGGCCAGGACGGATTCATCACTTCCCAGCTGTGTGATCTCCGGCAAGTAACTGCACTTCTCTGTGCCTCAGTGTCCTCATCTGTGAAGAGCAGCTCATACCAGTGCCTACAATGGGCAGTTGTGAGGCTGAGCGCCCGGCGCACAGGGAGGCCCGAGAACCTCCCGCTATCACTGCTCCTGCTTCCGGCCTCAGGCGCAGACACTGCCCCAGCCCCCAGTGAGGCAGGCTGGTGAACTGAAGCCCAAGGCCATCACGTGCACTGCTCCGTTTCTACTCACACTGCTTGGTGACCTGCGACAAGCCACGTACCCCATATGGGTGTCTGTTTCCTCATCGGTAAAATATGGGGATTTGGGTCCAATTACTCGAGGTTCCTTTCAGCTTCCACCATTTGATGATGAGTCAGATCGAATAGGTCTTTTGTTTTTGTCTCCAAATCCACTTTATTTAGGAAAAATAAACTACTTTCTGCAAAGATGGGCAAAATCCAGATACGACAACTCCTGGCAGGTCAAGGGCTCAGGTTCAGAAGGAAGGCCCCAGCACAGCACCAGCAAGGGACCCGCGGGTCACCAGGGAAGTCCCAGTGTGGGGAAGGCACAAACCTTCACGACGGACCGGGGCTTTAGCCACTTCCTGACAAAGCGACCACGATGATGCTCACCTGGGGAAGGGCCCTCCAAGAAGGCTCTCAGAGCCCAAACACCCCAAGTCAGACATGGTCTTCTGGGCCATTTGAGACTGACAGAGTATCCAGGAAACAGCAGCACCAGGCAGGGGCCACCGGGAGCACCACCCCCAGCACCCAGAGCGTGTCCTGCCAGGTCTTGGCGAGGCCACAGAAGGAGCCAGCAAAGACCACTGCAGCCCCAGGTGAGCTGAGAGCTGCGGCGCGGAATGACCGCACGCCCGGCCGCTGGACTCCTTGTCCACACCGCCAGCTCTGGACAAGCATGGTGAGGCTTGCAGGCTCCCGGGGGGCCTGGAGAGTGTGGGGCATCACTGAGTGTGCACCAGTGGCCCCAAAGATTTGCAACGACCATGCGTGCGTAGCAGGAGAGCCCTTCCTGGCAGCCGAGTATCCTGGTAGTGTGAGTGACCCCTTGGTAACGGTCACTTCTGGGAGCAGGTGAATAGAAGGGCAGCAGCCTGACCAGATGGCAGACACCACCTGAGCACAGGGAGCCTGCAAGGGCCCCAGGAGAACTCTGTCTGTCTCCACACCACCACTCATACTCAGCACTCTGACACAGAAGGTATAGGTTGTCCCACACCAAGGAATTCTCAGACACCAGCTGGGTCCTGCGGTTTAACTCCACTCAGACCCTGACACTGTCAACAGGACACAGCTCAGACTCTGCAGGTCAGGGGCTCAGTCCCATGAGACTGCCCCTCTCCCACGGCAGACCTCATGGCAAGTCCAGGCCGTTCCCTGTGCTTCTGCTGACCAGCTAGAGATCAGAGCTTCCCACCACCCCCTCCTCAGGTTCCACGATTCATTGGAGCAGCTCAAAGAACTCAGTAAAACATTTTACCTACTAGACGACAGGTTTATAATAAAGGACATCACTCAGGAACAGTGAAGGAACAGCCCAGCCACCTAACCGGTTCCAGCCACTTCATCTGAGGTCCCGACACGAGATGAGGTTGTGCGGGCCACACAGGACAAGCTTTGCAAGCAGCTGACCCACCAGATCAAAGAGCATGTGCGGGACCACAGGACAGACCGGCACGACTACCCACGCCACAGAAGTGTGCAAAATTCTGAATTGTTACTTTTTAAGTCAAATGAATGAAGGCCAGGCATGACTGAGGACGACCTACCCTCCCCCAGTGCCCCCACCCGTGGTCGATGAGGCCAGAGGCGCCTGCCAGACCTCCTAAGTGGCCCGAGGGTCATCCTTTGCAAAGCACGCTGCAGAAACTGGTATTGCCAGAGCACGACCTATTTCGGCCAAGGCGGGTCACCAGCACGCAGCCGGGCCGGCTCATGTCCCCCACACACTGGGCTCAGTGCTCTGACTCAAAATTGTTTCACGTGTCATTTTGCACTGGGTCCCACCAATTACAGAACCAATCCTGACTTAATGAGAGTCCATGATGGGCAGGGCAGCAGCCCCCCAGGGGGAGCGTACGAAGTCACTGCAGGTCTCTGCTTGGTTTCTGGTCCTTGAGGTCAGACACCCTGAATCCAGAGAACATAACCAAGTCCCACCTATTCCTGGGCCCGCGTTCTCACTCAGGCCTACACAAAGGTCTGCTACGTGTCCCACAAAGCAAACCGAAGACAAGCACAGCAATAACTGTGACACGGAGGCGGACGTGTTTCAGGGCAAACTGAAGGAAGTGCTCCCTCCCCAGGGTCACTGTGCACAGCGGGTGGGATGGCGAGCCACCGTGGAAACGGTGTGACAGGTCCTCAAAAATCAAGCACGGAACGACACTACGATCAGCAACTCCACTCCTCGGTATCTGCCCAAAAGAACTGAAAACACACACTCAGAGACATGTGTCCGAAGCAGCATTATTCGCCGGAGTCAAAAGGCGGAAGCAACCAGGCGTCCGCTGACAGATGAAGAGACAAACTGCGGTCCTTCCATACAAGGGGATTTTGTTGAGTCTTAAACGGGAAGGAAATTCCGACACCTGCCACAAAATGGACATCGCGCTCAGTGAAATAAGACACAGAAGGACAAATATTGTGTGGTTTCAGTCACGAGTCCCTAGAATCATCAAAATCCAGGAGACCGAAAGCAGGAGGGTGGGTGTGAGGGGCTGGGGGTGGGGGGACGAGGAGCTAGGGTCTCATGGGACAGGTGACACCATTCTGGAGATGGAAGGTGGTGACAGGTGCACACCACGTGAATGTGCTCCAGCCCACTGAATGGTATACTTTAAAATACTTGAATTTTTTTTAGTGGTTAAATTTTATGTTATCTATATTTTACCAAAAGCTTTTTTAAAAGAAAGAACAAGAAAAGACAGGAGAAAGGCAAGTGGGAGGAGGAAAGGCAGGCGACGTCAGGCAAGGGGCAGATCACAGAGATCACAGGGCAGCGCAGGGGCCCCAGGGAACCGCGGAAGCACCCCAGGGTAGAGCTGGTGCTGGACCACAGCCACGCAGGAAAGCTCAAGGCCGGGCATGACCGCGTCAGTCCCAACGTGGCGGGCTCAACACCACCACCAGCAAGGGGCTGACTCAGGACGGTCACTCCAGGAGCCCAAAGTCTCCGGCCACCTCCCTGCCAGCAGCAGACAGCATCTCCGGGGTGAGAGCGTCCTAGCCGCGGCTCCCAGCACCCTGAACACCACAGCTCTCCAAAACCGAACGCATTCCAGAAAACAGCACCTACTGTGGGCTAGTTTTGTGCTACAAGTTTTAAAACTTGTATTTTTATCATAGAAAATCGTGAAGTGTGCAAGAAAACCAAAGTTACGAGTAGCCTCGCCACCCAGAAATGACCTCCCTCACACATCCCGGCATATAACATGTACTTCCAGACTGAAGGAAACCAGAACGTGTCACCCCAAACAGGCCACTCTGGCACAGTGCTTGTTTTGAATTAAAGGCACTTGCACAAGAAGGACGCCTGACCCTCCCTTTGATCCCTGAAAGCAAGAGATGAAACTCCCACGCGGAGGGTGCCCTCCCTGTAGCAGGAATGAAGCCGTTCTTACCATGAGAGACAGGAAATGGGGGTGAGAAATCTGTACAAACGAACCTTGTCAAGCGAGCCCTTCCTCCCAGCGCCGCCCTCAGCCCCCGACAGCCCAGCACAAACCCCTCTGCCTTGCCCGCTCGTCACAGACTCCTGGCTTCTTGGCCTGAAAGGCCTGACAGCTTCCTGCTCTGGTCACTCTGGGGGTTCGCTCACCTGCAAAGCTTCCCACGTACACGTGACAATTCAATAAACTCTTCTCTGTGAATCTGCCGTCTATCAGTTTAGTCTTAGTCTCAGCCAGAGACTCGAAGGGTAGAGGAGGATTCTTCCTTCCCTACAGAAACACACGTCCAGAGAAGCGTCCACCTGTGCACGCACACACACACACACACACATGCACCTGTACACATATGCAGTGTGTTGTAGTTTTCATCTTTAACAAAAATAAAAATTACTGGGGCACCTGCATGGCTCAGTCATAAAGCGTCTGCCTTCAGCTCAGGTCATGATCCCAGGGTCCTGGGATCGAGCCCCGTGTCAGGATCCCTGCTCAGCGGGGAGTCTGCTTCTCCCTCTGCCCCTCCCCCTACTCGTGCGCACGCGTTCTCTCTCTCTCTCTCAGATATAAAAATTACTGTGTTTGCTCTTTTCTGCACTTTAAAACTTTACCCATTACAAGTCCCCCCCCCCGTATGATTCACTCTTCTTTTTCAATGATGTAGCCAGTGGAAAACAGGCACTTGACGGCCCAACTGCATTTCGCGTGACCTGATCCACACCTCACACGAGGGCGGCTCCAAGTCTGCGATGCGGTGGACACTGCAGGCTGTGGACCCTCACGGCTGAGCCGAGCGCATGTGCAGCACATTCCCAGCGGGGAAATCACGAGGCCAAGGGGTATGCACGTGCCCCTCGGTGCCTGTGGCTAAAAGGTGCCCCAGAAAGCTACGGGGGTGAAGTGACAACCCCTAACAGGAAATCAACTTGGACTTGATTAAATTTGCTAAACAAACGATGGGATTTTGATGTACAGGTGGGGCCGATGTTCAATACAAACACACTGCCACAGATCGGGGACCTGAGCGCCCCTGGGGAGGTGCCCCTGCACCTGCAAACACGCCCCGCAGCCGCGCCCTGGCCAAGCCGGCGGAGGACACAGGGTGGCGGCCGCCTCCCGTCTCTCTCGGCCTGCAGAGGACAGGAGCTGGTTTGCACAGAGCTGCCCGTGAGCAGAGCAGGCACGTGGCCCCAGCCCTCAGGGGCACATCAAAGGCCCCCCCATCCCGGTCTGCCCCTGCTGGTGTTGATGGCATTGATCTTGTGTCAGAAGTTAGCGGGATTCTGTTTTAATTGATGGCCTGTCAGCTGACCCCAGGAGTGCATTATTAATGAACGCCTCGTCTGTACTGTCCATTCACGGCCCTCGCGGGGCTGTGAGCATCTCACGGCTGCAGGGCATAGGACCAGGAGCCCCACAGGACCCACCAGGCAGCAGTAACCCAGGGCTCTTAGCACCGTCTGCCCACACTGAGCGATCGTCCTCGTGATCCTTGCGAGGTTCCGCTCAGGGAGAACGGCACTCCCCGGCCTGCAGCTCCTGGGCCCTTCATGACCACACAGCCTGACGCGAGTGCCATCAGCAGGAGGCATGGAAGGTGTAAGGATGTCAGCGGGAGGGAGCAGGTGGGCGACCCCGTACACGCTGCAGCAACCCAGTGGCCACCGTCCAGCACCGGCTGGGACACGTCCAGGAACGAGGCTCTCACCTCCTTTAAAATGCAACTCCATGCACCTCCCACTCTGTCTGTGGAGCCGGACTCCCACAGAGGGGGAGGCAACGTGTCCTACCCCCAAACACCTCTCCTGTGGACCAGGCCGAGCGGAGCGGCTTGGCCGGAGCGTGGGCTCTCTCCTGCGCGAGAGTGTGACGACAGCACCCGTCTCCTCAAGGGCTGCAGCTGGGGTCCCCCGGTGTCCACGCGGGAAGCTGCAAACGCTCGCTGCTGTCGCTGTATTTCTACCTGAAACGTGGGCCCCAGTTCACCCTAGTTACACCACACCTGCTTCGTCTGTTCCACACACATGTGTCTGCGGAAACCACACTGCATCCTGACTGCTTGACCCGATATGATGTCACCCCTCAGAGCACCAGAGAAAGTTCATCCAGGGAAGCAGTCTCCCGCTGTCCTCCCCCAGCATTGGGGTAAATTTTCAGACAGAAAGATTATAGCAGAAGCCCCAGCAGGATTGGCTCGTTTCACTCCATTAGTGAGCATTTACTCTGAGTTGTTAAGTATGTGTGCTTAGCTTTGCCAGTTAAGTTCCCAGCTGCTGTGGTAAAGGGCAGAGTCCCGGAGCGATAGAACCGTTAGACTAAGGGCAGCTGGAGCCCCGGACGGCACAGCCGAACCACGTGGGTCAGCGGGCATTCTGACACGGGTTTATTCAGAAGTGCAGTGTTGTTGGGGTGCCCGGCCCAAGCTGGGGGTGCGGGGTGGGCAGGGCTGCAGTAAATGTGAGTGCGGCCTGTCCCTGACGGCCAGCAGGGCTTTTCTCTGCGAGCAGGAAAGAGAAGGGACCGTGTGAGGAAATCACAGGTACCAGGGGGGCCACGGGCAGTCTAGGGTCTCCAGGGACCCCGTGCAGCCAACCACTGACCTTGCCCTCCCATCATCCACACAACTGACATATTCACACAGACCAGTTAGCCAGCTCCGTACTGCCACCAGGGCCATCACCCCCAGAGCCCCCACCCTGTCCCCCCACACCCGCCAGCCCCTCCAGGCCCCACACTGCTTCGGCAGCCACCCCCAAGGAACTATGTCTCCGCAGAAAAGCCCCGTCAGTGCAGCCACTCGAGACCAGATGCTACAAGAAGGGAGGGAACTGTCCCCACAAATACCTTTAGGGGAGCCCCGACTGCCACACCCAAAGTCAGGCCCTATTAACAGGGAAGGAGGCACAGACCAAGCCTCTGGGGGTGTCTAGGGTCCTCACTGCTGATGGACTCTCTCAAACACCTCCACTGGCTTCCGTTGGCTCAGAGAGTCAGGCCTCTCCTACCCAGCGCTCTCTCAGCCTGAGTGACCTTCCAGCCTGCACTGAAGCCCAGCTCGTTTCCACCCTTCACCCACAAAGCCACAGATGGCTCCCACACGCTGAGTGTCCACTCAGGGTCCACGATTTCATATGCACCTTGGGTGACATGGTGGGTTGTGTGCTGGCCTAGTGCCCAGAACCTGGGACTGTGACCTTATTCGGAAATAGGGTCCTCACAGATGTAAGGTAAGGAAATCATCCTGGATTATGTGGGTGGTCCTTGAATCCAGTGACAAGGGTCCTTTATAGAGACAGAACGGAAGACACACAGAGGACATCTGTGTGAGATGGAGGCAGAGATTGAGCTGATGCTGCCAAGGGGCCCGAGGGCCACAGTAGCCCCTCAAAGCTGGAAGAGGCAGGGAGGATCCCCTGGAGCCCCCAGAGGGGGCGCGGCCCTGCCTCACCTTGACTTCAGACTTCTGGCCTCCGGAAGGTGAGAGGATCGATGCCAGTGCGCCGGTGTGTGGTCGTTCGCTGCAGCTGCCCTGGCAGCAAGTACAGCTGGCAAACATGTGGTGTGACCAGTGAGCAAGCAAGGAGCTGCTGTCCTATTTCTGCCCCGACAACACGTCTGGGGAAAGAAATACACAAAAGAGACCGTAGGGAAAACTTTCTGTACTGAGCCACTAGGGGAAACGTCACGGCTCCCGGAGTAACCCTCGTGCAGTCAGGGAACAGGAGTCCTGGCAAAAGCAAAGGGACCTAAGCGCTCGGCCCCTGGGGGGTAAAGGACGGGAGCCTCCTCTGCAAATTCTGGCACTGGGTGCTCGGAGTTGCTTGTTCCGAGGAAGGGTTTCCATAGCACGGGGATGGGGTTGCATTGCCACTCTGCAGAGCAGCAAGCATTTGGCAGACAATCCAAAATCACCGAGTGTGCACGAGGCCTGTTTTGCAGAATCCTAAGGGGCAAGGGGAGGAGAGGCAGGAGTCCTACTGAGCACTGGCTCTGTTGCCTGGAGTGGCCGCCCGCTGGCCAGAGACCAGAGGCCAGTTCAACATCTATGATGTTGGGCGGTGCCTTGACCTGAACACTCCCCTCTAGGAAACACACGGTCTTCTGGGACTCCGGCTGGTTTCGGGTTCTTTTGCCTTTTCATAGCAACACGCTTCTATTTTTTTTTTTTTAATGTGAATGATTTCAAACAAAAGCAGTGATGAAATATACATGAACATTACCATGCATGGCTTTTTAGCTAGAAAAATTTCCTCATGGTTAGAATAACTGCTTCAAAGGGTTGTATAGCTGGGAGCCATTTGATTACGTTAACACAACAGAAACAACATTTGCAGAAAGCACAAATCTGATAACCACGTCGGGACCAGTAAAGCAGTGTATTAATCAACAAACAAATGAGACATTGCATTCCTGGACACCTCCCTGAAGTTACAAAAGTGTCCACAAAATGAGCAGTGTGTCAAAATCACTGCCAGAGCCAGGCCCTTGGCCCTGCCCTGCCCAGGGGGACATGTGTCCCCTGCCTCCCTGAAGACAACTCTGAGGCCATCTGGGCTCCCGAGCTCCCTGTGGGCTGCTCTGTGGCCTCTGTTGCGGCTGCATCTGTGCTCAGCACCTCCCTTTGCTCTGTCCTGCCCTCAGGCACTTACAGACATCATTCCAGGAGCCCCTTAGAAAAATACCCTGCATGAAAGCCTTTGTCTCAGAGCCAGCTTCCCGGGAGCTGGACCTGTCCTGGCTGAACACCCTCCTGTCCCCATTTCAAGAATCCCATTCCCTCTTCAGTCTCCTCAAGAAATCTGAACTCTCCCATCTCCAAGTTGTTTTCAGACTGTGTTATTTCTACTTCCTCGGGTGTGCATTTTCCTGTGTGGGTTCTCCTCACTTTCTCAGGGCTATGAGGTTTTTGGGGTTTTTTTTTTATAAGATTTCTTTTTTTTTCAAAGATTTTATTTATTTGAGATAGAGACAGCCAGCGAGAAAGGGAACACAAGCAGGGGGAGTGGGAGAGGAAGAAGCAGGCTCATGGCAGAGGAGCCTAATGTGGGGCTTGATCCCATAACGCTGGGATCACGCCCCAAGCTGAAGGCAGAGGCTTAACAACTGCGCCACCCAGGCGCCCCAAGATTTCATTTTTTTAAGTAATTTCTACACCCAATGTGAGGCTCGATCTCACAACCCCGAGATCAAGAATCACACGCTCCACTGACTGAGCCAGCCAGGCAGCCCTGGGCTGTGAGTTTCTTACTCTGATTTGTCATTTTTGTTTGCAACTTTTCCTGTGGACACTTTCCCTCTTGCCTGATTTTGCAATTGCCTCAGCCTGACCCTATAGGCTGTAGGGTTAAAGCAGATTTTACAAAAAGAATTTGGGGCTAGAAAAGCCTTGATCTCACCACTCCATCTGGTCCCCTTCCTGGACCTCCCTTTGGTCTCTTTTCACTCACATACACACACGTCCTTTTCTCCAGTCCTGGCCTGGGTGATTTCCTCCTGAACCTGGCTTCTTCTGTTTATGTGCTTATGCGTTTCAGTGTTTGCTTATCACTTGTGTCAGCAGCAGGGGAGGGAGGACCCACTCCCCCACCTTGCCTTAGAAGCCCAGCCCAGCTCTTCAGCAGACAAATCCACATGTTCAAAGGCCCTTCTGCATTGAGTCTAAATCTGCCTCCTCTATGTTGTCTTTATTAGCCTATGTCCACCCTCTGAAGCCACCTAAAAAAGGTTCCCTTCTTCTGATGTCCTGCTAATAGGTGGTCACTGATGGTGGTTCCCATGCCTTTTCAGGCTAAACATCCCTGTGCTGCCTAAAACACAGTTCTGACTTTTACTACCTAGAAATCTTTCCCTGGATGCACTCCCATGTGTCAATTAATATTTAATTCTCTTAATAAAATTTTCTTAATATAATTCTCACCATTTCATTTCGCCATTGACAAGTCTACTTAGACTCCTAATTTCACTGCCAGAATCCTTCTGTGTTCAAAGAGTTATGCGCCCACGGCTCAGCAATCCCCCCAGGACATCCCTGATAGACGGCCAGCCTGCCCTTCCTGGAATATTCTAGACACGGAGAACACAGTCACCAGCCAGTTCTCAGACCACAGGACAGACACCAGATGTGTAGGTTCTTTCATTGACTCCAAATCTTCCTTCGAAAAGACGAATGTGCAAGGACATCAGATGCAACACTCCTCACTGACAGCTGGGGGAGAGGGCTGCAGGCCAGACGCCCAAACACCCATGAAATAAGGGACAAATTAAGTAAACTGATGTAAATCATGCCGCAAAGAGACGCAATCTGCAAACGCTGACACTGTGTGTCTAATGCCACCAACTGTCCAGGACACGCTGTTATGGTGGGGATGGGGGAGGGCGGCAGTATCGTGAGCATGAACTGGTTTCAATATGTGAATACATAAATAAAAGCGTATATATGTGTCCATATTTGTAAATAGCTAGGAGAAAACATCTGAGTGGTTGCTGCCAGCAGCTGACAATGGCTCCCTGTCGGGAAGAGACTAGAAAGGCACAGGGCAAAACATGAAGCAGGTTTTCTGTTTTATTACTAAATACTTTCACAGTGTTTGAACTTCTACTGTGAACATATACAACTTTTGTAAAAAAAAAAAAAAAAAAGAAAGAAAGAAAAGAAAAAGGGAAATATATTTTCCAAGGCCATGTGCAAATGAAAAATAGTTCTAGCAGCCCAGGTAAGCATTTGCTCTCTACAGACCTGTGCTAAGAGCACCACGTGCCCATGCTTACTGAGCCTCAAAGCAAGCCTCTGTCACCACCTCCTTTAACAGATGAGAAGGCAGAAGCACAGAGAGGTCAAGTAATTTACATAGGCCACACAGCAAGAACAGTGCTGGTCAGGATGAGCAGCCTGGCGTCCAACCCAGAGCTTGCACACCCAACCCCTGCCCTGCCAAGGGCTTCTTCAGCCTGAACTTGTGTAGACAATGCTCGAGCACAGGAGGCAATGTCCAGCAGCTGCCCCCTCCTTCACGAGGTGGCCCCAGCACCCTGGCTGACACACATATTCCCTGGTCCCATGTGGGCCCTGAAGGCCAAGGAGACTAGGTCTCACGTGCCTTTGCTCATGAAATCGGCACAGTGCCTGACAGCAGAAAAGACTCAATAAACTCACATTCTAGAATGTTCCAAAATGCATTCCAGATACAGTCATATACATTATGTGTTAAGCCAGGTATCTGAAAGCCTTGCTGTTCCTGAGTCTGTGATGTATAAGTTATGTGGCTTGGAGCATATCCTTAGATTCTCTGTGTCCATTTTCTCACCTTTCAAAAAAAAGTACCTCTTGGGCTGCTGTGAGGATTGAGAATTACAGGAATGGGAAGATTTAGCAATGCTGGCCACACAGAACTGCTTAAGGACTCAGCTAAGTGTTTATGTTTTCTCACAGTTGGACCTGGACTGCCTGGTTGGGGTGGCAGGTGTCTGCACCTCGGAAAGGTGGCTGCTGTTGAGTGACACACCGGGACCTGACATTCCAGCCCCCCCCCCAGCAGTCCCCCCCCAAGGGCAGCAGGGCTGAGCAAGGCCCACGTCTGCTCCTATTGTTCCACCAGAGCTTCTTAGGCCAGTGAGGTTCCATCTAGAAGCTTCCTCCTGTTGGTAAACACCTGCCATGTCTGCTCTGCCCGCCCACCTGCCAGAGGAAGACCAACCTCCCATGGGGGAGCCCCTTACGGAGACTGTCTTCAGGCCCAGGGTGCCCCTGGAGGCCAGGCGCAGAGAGCAGACATGTGGGCCCTTCAGAGCCGCCTCTCAAAGCAAATCCCACGCTGCCCAGCTCCCAGGGAAGCTCCTCCTCAGGTGAAAGGGTTTCTGCACAGAATACTCCTGATGACTCTTACAAATGCTGGCTAACTGAGTTAATTAACAGAGTGAAAATAATGGTGAAAACAAAACAAGCTAATGCCGCTCTCCATGGCAGCAGCAAGAGGAAAATAAAGCCCTTCAAAATTCTAAGACACGAGCAGACCTATTTATCAGTGCCTGATTAAATACCCCGTTCCTTTGGAAAATAAATTCCCATAAGTCTTTCCTCGACTAGACCAATAAACTGCTACTTAAGTGTTTTTGTTTGTTTTTTGCTTAAAAGTTTTCCTAATCCCTCACTCTCAGCTCTGAAGCCAAAGGCCTACATTTAAAAACTTAACTAGGGACGAAGGTTTTAATTCCTTGGTCCTCTGTCCTTTCCATTTGTCTCTGTATCCAACAGGGCACCCTGTCCTCTGTCCATGGTGCTGGACGAGGAAACCAGATGGACCAAGACCTGGGGTGAGGCCATACTCCCCTCTGACTAGCTGGTGGCCACAGACAGTCCTGGAATGTGAGTAAGTCCCCACTGGGAGGACAGGACAGACACATTTCACCCAAAGAGCCTGTCTTCTTGTCAGCCCACATGCTGCCTCACCCTACCCCGCTCCCAACCAGCAGGCCCCACAGACTCAGGGAGACCCATGGTTGAGGGGAAGAGTTGGGGCTTTGGGCTCAGACTCACAGACACGTGCTCAAATCCTGCCATGCACCCCGTACCTGCCCTCACCTCTCTGAATCTCTGAGTCGCCATCACTATTCGGTTTTGCTGTGAGCCTCCAGTGTGTGTAAAATGCCTAGCTCAGTCCCTGAAACACTCCAGCCCTGACGCGGCCCTATTACTGAGTCTGTGTGCAGCCCAAGGATGCGGAAGAGGCAGGGTCCCGCATGCAGACCTGAGCTCCATCCTGGATGCATCCTTACCCTCAGTTGTCAACAAAGAAAAATGTATTCACCTGTGTTTGATAAGGAAGCTTTCTTACTTGCCAACTTTGATGCATCTTTCCAATATACCAGGCCCTTAATGAAGATGTGTACAAGATTAACACACACAATTAGAAAGAAAGCCTTTTTGTCTCATTCGATACAGATTCAGCTTTTTATTGCACAATTTATAATATCTTCACATTTTCAAAGTCAAGGAACACAGAAAGGGGAACTCAGCATGCCAGAGTGTATCACGTATAATTATCTTTGGAGGAAAATGAGAAGAAACGCATGAGATAAATCTCATTGCCCGCTGAATAGTGAAAACCCACAAGAAACAGAAAAATGTCCGTAAGTTTGTGTTCATGAACAAAAACCCTTTAAATTGGCTTCATACACCCTTTGTGACCTTCAAGGATGTGGTGAAGTGCCCTGGCCAGCATTTTGACATGAAATAACAGCATTTAAGGAATCCATAATATCAGATTCTCAATGGGTTTCATAGCCTTGGCTGCCAAGGTCAGAAAGACAGGCAGCCAGGAGCACTGTGCTCAGCCACATTCATCTGTGGGTGGGGTGGGGGCAGGACCCCCATGCGTGCCTGCCTGGGGGTCAGAAGGCACAGGACACTAGCCAGGAGCCCCAGGCTGCCCAACAGGCTGTGCCCACGACCACCCAGCTTCACGGAACAGATGCCTCCTGCCCTGTGCATTGCCCACTGTGGCCAGAGGCGCGGAGGGCACTGCCTCCCTGAACGTGAAGGAGGCAATGGTCCAGAAAATCACCTGAACCACAGGTTGAGCCAGCGACACTGGGCTTTCTGGCCCCTGCAGCTGGACAGAGATCCTTAAGCAGCCACCATTTCTGAGACAGCTTGGCAAGCCGAGAGTTGCTGCCGAGGCCCGGGTTTGCCCCTGGGCCTTGTGGGGGCACAGGAAGGCAGAGCACCCACCAACCAACTTGAAGATCACAGTGGGCATCTAGTGACCCTCTGCCCCTCAGAGCACCAGGCAGGAGACACAGGACCACACTGGAAGAGTTACTGTGTCATCAGCCTGACACCTGCAAGTCCCCCAGCCACCTAACAGGGAAGGGGGAAGGTAGTGAGGAGGGAAGGGAAGAGGGGACATGAAGGGAGAGAGGGAAAGTGTGAGAGGAGAGAGGGGAAGGGGAACAGAGTGGAGGATGGGAGAGGGAGAGGGAAGGAGGTCAGAGGAGGGAGTGAAGAATGGGGGAGGGAGTAGGAAAGTGGGAGGGGAGGGGGTAGGAAGACAGAGATTGGGAGGGGAAAGAGGGCAGGGGAGGGTTGGGGAGATGGAGGAGGGAAAGGGAGGGGGAAGGAAGGACTGAGGGAGGAGAGGGAAGGAGAGAGAGAGGGAGGCCTAAGGAGTGAGGGGGAGGTAGGGAGACTGAGGGAGGGAGACAGAGGGAGGTCTGAGGAGGGAGAAAGGGGGAGGGGAGAGAGGGGGAGGGAGGAAGGGCAGGCTGGCTTTTGGGCAGACACACCACCGCAGTGGGAGCTTACAGGAGAGAAACTATTTCTTGTGCAATTCATATAACAAGAGCATTAAAAATAACCTGTGGGAATTATTTTGACTTTCAAGAAACTCTTAAAAGGCTACTTCCTCTCTTCAGGGTAAGATGCTTTCTGATGTTAAAAACCCAGGAAGACAGTAAAGAATGGTCTGTGGGTTCTCAGGGGAAAGCAGTGATTTTAGAGACTGGGAGAAACCAGGAGGTCCGGGTGTTCTCTGGATCCTTAACCACCAGCAAAGTGGGATCATTTGTTAGTTCCCAGGAAAAACGGGCTCTGGGGGCTGGGGATGCTGCAGACTGTGGGCAGGGGCCCACCGACAACGGGACACATGGAGCACCAGCCGACTGGACAGTTAACATGGAGAAGGTGGTGAAAATCACGCTGGGTTTATTTTGCCATAATCATGCAAATGAATGGATTTGTTTGTTTTTTTAAGACTTTATTTATTTATTTGACAAAGAGAGAGACAGCCAGCTAGAGAGGGAACACAAGCAGGGGGAGTGGAAGAGGAAGAAGCAGGCTCCCAGCAGAGGAGCCTGTTGCGGGGCTCGATCCCAGAAGGCTGGGATCATGCCCTGAGCCGAAGGCAGATGCTTAACAACTGAGCCACCCAGGCGCCCGGATGAACGGGTTTTCGAAAGCTTTAGGCGCAAGCAGTGGTGAGCTGAACCTCCTCGCACTTGCCGAGGGGCCCGTGATCACTCCTCCTAGCTCAGCAGACCTTTCCGGGTCTGCGCGCCCTCAGGTTGGGCCCTGGCACCTCCACAGTCTTCTCCCTGCTACTGGGGTCCCCGGCTACAAGACACACTTGGCCCCCCAGCCTGGGGGCCAGTCCTCTCCCCAGGGATTGCACATGGCCTTCAGCCAGACACAGCAGGTGAGCTGGGGACATTAGGCCAACTTCCCAGCTCAGCGAGGAGGCTCAGAGGGCTCCATCCTGGGGGTGGCAGCCCTTTGTCAGGGAGACCTGCACCTGCTTCCCCCCCAGGCCCGACCTGCATGTGCTGGGGCCGCATAGGGGCCAGCATCCCCCACCTCCATCCTTCCTCCAGGACACCAGGCCTCCCTCAGTCAGGGGTTCAGGTGGGAAAAGTGGCTCAGGCTCAGCAGTTTGGCCAAGGCTGTGCCCTGTCCTGGGGGGGCCCCCAGCCTCCAGACTCCCCTGGTTGTGGACAGTGAACAGGCTGCCGGCAGCTTGCTGGCTCTCCCCTGGGATGGCCAGGTCCTTTAATGGACATGCACACAGTGCTCCAGGGTCCAGGGCAGCCCCCCTCCAGCCGCTCACTGCCGGAACTGGGCCTCTCTGCAACACTCCCCACCCCTGCTGTGTGGGGTCCCCTCAGCCCCTGTGGGGGAGGCCACCAGGGAGCTCCTCAGGGGTGCTGGAGCCCCTCATGGCTGTGCCCAGTAACCCCAGGCTCTCCCAAGGGACACACCCGGGGGGGAGGGGCATCCAGCATTTCTCCCTCACTGGGCTCCCCCACAGCTTCTGGGGGCACCACTCCCCAGGGTCCTGCCAGCCCCTCAACCTCTGTATCCTGAAGAAGTGCTGCCGTGTCACAAATCCCCTTTTCCACCCTGATGTGCTACTGCTGAGGGGCAGCCCCGAGGTGGGAAACAGGCAGACGGAACTGGAGACAAAATTACATGTCCTTGCGATGAGGTCACAGAAGGCCAGCTGAGGACAAAGCAGACCTGATACATTCCTCAGGCACCCCTGGCTGCTCTAAAGCTACAGAAAGTTAACCTAGAGAGACCACAACCCTACAAGACAGGAGTCTCCCTCAGTTTACAAATGTCTCAGCGATCTACTGGAACTGGAACGAAGTGTTTCTACCAGGAACCCAGCTTCCAGGAGGAAGTGTAGAAACAACTCAATGCCCTTCAGATCTGCAGCCCTCTGGCAGATATTGGAAGCCCGCAGAGTGTAATGTTCCTCCAGGAAGTTCCCAAATACCTGCGCTAATGCCTTGCTGGAGGGAAAAACCACCTTAACTTGACAATGGCCAGGCCTCCGGTATCCTGTGAGTTTTCTTTAACATATGAAAATCCCTTTGAAACCTCCCTTTTCCTCACCTCCCCCAACCCCATAATGTATAATCAGCCACCCCTCACAACCCTGGGCAGCAGCTCTTTCTGCCCTTGGGTCCTGTCCCCGTGTTTTAATAAACCACCATTTTGCACCAAAGACGTCTCAAGAATTCTTTCTTGGTCGTGGCCTCCAGACTCCACCCCACTAAACCTCACCTATACTCCAAAACCACATCCCTTGGGCACCTGGGGGGCTCAGTCGGTCGTGCTCGCTCACTATTTCAAATAAATAAGTAAAAGCTTTAAAAAAATTACATGTCCTTATACCTGCAGCCCATTGACACGTCCTTGAGGCGGCCGAGTACAATACCGAGCTCCCAACCTCCTAATGTTAATGCCTCGCGCGAGGGAAAAACAACTTCGGCCGACAACAGCCAGGCCCCCAGCACCCAGTGAGTCTCCAGCACACACAATCCTTGGGAGCGTCCCTGAGCTTCACTTCCCGGGCCCCAAAGTACATAACGCTACTCCTCACAATCCCGGGGCGGCCGCAGCTCTCTCTGCCCCGTCCCCGAGCTCTCATAAAATCACCATTTTGCACCAAACATGTCTTAAGAATTCTTTCTTGGCTGTCGGCTCTGAGCCCCAACAACCCTACTCCAAAAACTACATCAAGCCCCACACGTAGTCTCCCACGCCTGACTGGACAGGCCAGCACGTCCTGCAGGCTGAGGCCCCTTCAGACCCAAACTGGGGAGAGGCCGTGACCTATGGCCGAGAGGGGGGCCTGGGCCTGCAGGGCAGAAGCCCGCACTGATTTCAAGCACAGGGGAGCGGGGAGCACTAGCCGGCCTTGGGAGGACAGACCCCTTCTGCCGCAGAACCAGAGGATCCCAGACCTTCAGAGGCCCCGTCCAGCATCACAGGTCCTTCTGCTTCCCCTGCGGAGGCTGAGCTTCGCTCAGGGGAGGCCTCCTCCGTCCCTGCTGCAGGGGTGGGGCTCTAGTTGCTGCCAAGGGTCCTCGAACATCCACTGTCCCCTAGTCCTGCCCCCCATGCCCTCCTTGTCACTATGAGCCCCATGTTCCTCCAGAACCATGCGCTGCCTCCTTCACGCACCAGGGCAGCTCCCCGCTGCTGCTCAAAGTTCTCAGAAGGGACCCTGGCTCAGGCGATGCTCCCCCAACCACCAAAGGCTGGTCCTTGCTTCCTGCTCCCAAATCTCACCCCAGCATCTGCCTTCAGAGTGCACCCCACGGGGAGCCCACCCTGACTCGGAGACTAGTGTGCAGGACGTTTCTTAGGGTCCCTCTGAGCAGGACCCTCTGGGGGAGGGGAGCAGTGGGGGGTTTGGTCTCCACAAAGGCCTAAGCCCACCCCACACGGAGCTCTGCCACTGGGATGCCTGCAGAGGGGCACCTGGGCCTGATGCTCCAGGCTGACACCACAAGAAGGGGCACGACCTCCGGCCTGCTGATGGCAGCCCCCGCAGCTGGGCGCATAAACCTTTCCACCAGAACGGGAGCTGGGCACAGCACGGCCTCTTCTACAAAAGAGGGCCCTATGTGTCATCCACACGAGGAGCTGCTGTGGAGAGCCGACAGAGGGTCTTAGGAATGATGCTGGGCATGAACTGAGATGAGCCGGCCAAGCGGAGACACGTGGTCACCCTAGTTACAGAGACCTCGCCCTGGGACTTGAACAAAAATACTCATTTGAAGCAACCGCACTCACTGCTCAGAGCCGTTCCTCGGTGTCTCTTCGTCACCCTCCAGCTTCTGCGGTTGCCAAGATGTCAAGGGTGCCCTCCCCGTCCATGGGAGGAGAGGAGAAACAACCGGCAAAGGGTCACGCCCAAATTCGTGGACAGCCAGCACCCAGCATGTATCTGCCACACGCGTCCCCCATCCCCGTGCACTCGGCCAGCAGCCTGACCTACTACCCGGGGCTGGCGACCCGGCTTACTGAGGGTTCAAGGGTCTTCATTAATGCAAAGCTGACCAGGGACCCCCAAAATAATTTTTTTATTTTTTTAAATTGTGAAAAATACACATGAACTAAAAGCGTACCATTGTTCGCCATTTTGAAGTGCACAGCTGTGACTACAGGTTCCATCCCCAGCGGCGCCGTCCCACCATCTGTCTCTGTGGACGTCTCATCCTCCAGACTGAACCTGTCCCCGTGAACACAGAATCCCTTCCTGCCCTGGACACCACCGTCTACTTCCTGTTTCAGATACTTGGAGGGAGTGGAATCCTGCCGCCCTTGCTCCGTGACCCGCTGAGCTCCTTGGGTCCTGGGTGCACCCGCGGCCCTTGGCCCTTCCGCACTTCCCTCCTTCTAACTTAAATGACATCCCACTGGTGGCGGGGGAACAGAAAGCAGTTCTCAGCCTCCAAGGTAGCCCGGGGGCCAGCGGTCGAGGGGAGAGGCTGGTCTGTGGGCAGGGCTGCGGGTCACAGCCATGACCTTCGGGGAGCAGTCTCCTGTCTCCTGAGCTACCCTGTTCTCCAGGCCACTCCGCGAGCAGCTTCCAGACTAATAAAAGCAAATGGAGTTTAGGTTTCTCCTAATGAAATTATGGGACTTCTGATGTTCGCTTGAAGGAAGAGTTAATTCTGAAATATGGCGCTCATCTGTGGTTATCCTTTCAAGGGGAACAGCACTGCTCGCGGGGCCTGGCTGCGCGGGCACTGCCCGAGGACCCTGCTGACGGGCAGGGCAGGGGAGCTGGCGCTGGGCTCTCACGGGTCACGGGCAGCCCTCCTGCGGCTGCCGGCCTCTAGGAGCCCTTGCACAGAATGAGCAGCCTGGCTGCGGGGGGCAGCGGGGGCGCTCGGAAGTGGAAGCAGCCCCTGCACCCTGCCTGCCCGCCTGCCTGGAACCCAGCCACAGGAAGAGAGCAAGCCCTGGCTCCACGTCATCCTGTGAACATGCTGGGTACGGTGAGGCTGGCAGCACAAGGCAGGGGAGGGCCCAGTGCCCAGGGACCCAGGAGGCTGCAGGGTCACCGACCAGGGACACCCTGCTCCCTGCGGCCAGCCCAGAGCATCCTGTCTGCGCGTCATTTGCTCAGCACATCCCAAGCTTTTGGCTCATCCCCCTAACACATTTTTAGGGACCCCACATGGGCTGCCCTCATGCCACTGTGCAGGCCCAAGCAGCCCCTTTGGGCTCAGGAGGCACAGCAGCTACTGATGCTGGCCCAGTCCCTCCCACCCCTGCCCACACCCCCCAGCCGGTTCGGGCTGCCCAGCAGTCAAGGCCCCTGGCTCCCTCACTCCTCACAAGGACCCCCCACCCAACAACACCCTCTGACAACTGCTCTCAGGGACCAGAGCACCACACGGCTGTCCCCTCCGCCCTGGACCCCAAAGCCCCTGTTATGTCCATGCTGCTGTTGTCTTGGCCGGCCGGGAGCCACCCCCCACCCTGCCCCCAGCCCCCTTCTGCCTCCCCTCCTGCTACTCAGTCTGGCACCTCCCTCCCTCCAGCGCAGGCCTCTCCTTCCATGGCCTGACTCACTGCTGGTGCACTGCCACCCTGTGAGTGACCCCCGGGGGCTCCACCACACCCTTCCCACCAGCCCCACCTACGGAAGAGCAAACCGAGCAGAGAATGCCCTGACCGCCAGGGCAGCGCAGGAAGGCCTAGCCTGAGCATATCCTTGTTCACAGACGGGGATGCGGTGGGAGCCGCCTCGGCCAACAGGGATGGGGCCAAGTCTCCCAGAGCACACATGCCAGAAACAGCACTTCCTGCCTTCTTTTTCAATCTCCTGGGGCCTCCCTGTGGCCTGATGCCCAGACATGGGGGGAAGAGGGGAGAGGGCCGGTCACGGCCCCATTGGGGGCATCCCCACCCTGCCCCAGTGGGCCTCATGTCCGTGTCTGTGGTCCAGTGGGGCCGCTTCCCTCTGCCCCCCCCACCCCGCAGTGCTGGCCCCTCCTGCAGTCCCACCCCCTGGAGAGACGCCGGGGTTCTCTGTGCTCCCCCAGCCAGGGAGGAACCCGTGGGGGGGGGGCAGTTGTCTCCTCGCAGAGAGCCCAGGAGAAAGGAGGGGGCCTCCCTCCCCAGCTCAGGATTCCCAGGAGGCGGCCACTAAAGGCAGACACCTGCTGGGATGGGGGTAGGGAGATACAGGGAGAGTGTACACAGAGGATTAACTTCGGAGAAAGGCCAGCAGAGCTGATATGCAAATATCTCGCAATCTAACATCCCTCTAGGCACAGAGCAACTGAAACCAGATAAAAGCCAAGTGTCACCATTTCCACCTTCCAGCCACTCCTGTAAATCTTCAGAGCCAGGCCTGTGACTTATAAAGCTCCAAAGTCTCATTTCTAAGTGAAGTCCACACTAAAAGGCAGCGCATCTTAGAAAGCAAGCTTCAGGGACGAAGCCGCCGTTGTTACTCGGGACGAAGCCTTCGGAGCTGGGGAGGGGAGGCCAGGACCCCGCCTGATGCGGGCCCTGGGATGCCTGATCAGTGCCTGGGCTTCCTTCCGGAAAAAATGAGTAGAAGTTAGAGGGTGTTTTTAGCAGTAACTGGATACTTATATTCATGTTCTGCCACCCAGACCTCACCGAGGACAGGGGCCGCTGCAAGCCAGGCGTGCCAGGAAAGCTCCCAGTGGGACTGCCCTGCCCCTTCTCCAGCCTGAGGACAGAACAGGACACACTACTCACAGAGATCCGGGGCTGTGAGAAAGCACAGATTTCAACTGCCCCATCATCTGGTGTCCTTTTCACAATTTCTATTTCGATCTAGGTTTGGAATCAATGAGTCACATGTTTGCACAGGTAGCCAGACGTGTTCCCCACAAAACTGTCAATGAGCAGGCTGCCTCCATCACTGTGTCCTGCTGGTGCATAAGAGAGGATGTCCCATGATGCGGCTTGGGGGGCGGTCCACACACCTGGTACCATCTCCACGGCGTCTGTCCAGCACAATGACACACGACACTTAGGACATTGGTGTTTGTGGAGAAAGTCTAGCATCGCTATCCCCTTCCCTACAGAATCAGCTTCTGGGTCAAAGGTCTTCGCCATAAGCACTGAAAGAAATCAGTTCCCAGTTTTTATCTGCTAATGGAAGAAAGATTCTCTTGGTTCACACGGCTTCATGCCTGGAGAAGAAATCTCCGTCTAATCTGACTGGGTCCAGCCAACGTAGAGGATTTGGAGCAGACAGGAATGTGGGGGGCTGGGGAACCTCCCCTCCACTTCGGGGCCCATGGGACCCCTCAGCCTGGTGAGCACCAGCTGGAGCTGCTCCCAGGAGGGCAGGCCCAGATGCCCTGCAGGCCTCCCTCGGTGGGGAGCCTCCAGTGGGTAGATGGGACCAGCCAGTCACTGACCTTGGCCACATCTAAGGAGCGGGGGACTGGGGGCCCTGTTGTGGCCCGCTGCACCCACGGCCCCTCATAGGATCCTGCCACTAGAACGGTCACTCCAGAGTGGGGACTGAACTAAACATGCTCCCAGCAACACTCTGCAAGGTCATGTGCGGGCATCTCAGGGTCTCTCCTGGACAGCACACTGGGCCACACACACTCTGCTGAGGACTGCAGACCCTGGGCCGGAGCTCCCGCCCCAGCTCCCATCTGGACTCAGATGCTGGCCTTCCGCAAGACATCCCAGGGTTGTTGACAGGAACACAAATAAGACACGTTGGAAACGGGCTTGTATCTTCCCACACACATGCATGCACGCACACACACATGCACACACATGCACACGCCCCCACACCAGCCTCTCCTCCCAGACTGCCTGGGACACCGCAGCAGCCACTGTCCCTGCAGCTCAGCTGCACTAGGTCAGGAGTGCAGATCCCACCTCTCCCTCCCTGCACCCTGGCCCCACTCAGTGCATCCCTGCAGCCAGCCCCACTGAGGGGCAGAGTCTCCCTCTGCCCCTGGAACTGGGGCTGGCTTTGTAGCTGCAGAGTAAAGGTCAGGGTTCCAGCTCTCACCTGGGCTCCAGAGGCACTGCACATGCCCACTCCCTTTCTTGGACACCGTGCCACCGTGAGAACAAGCCCAGGCTGGCAGAGGTGGGGAGAGGTGGGATGAGAGGCCCCACAGAGACCAGCCAGGTCAGCTGGCCCCCGCCCAGCCCACATATCCCATGTATGTGAGACCCCCCACACCCCAGCTGGTAGCAGACACATGAGGGCGCAGACAGGGCCAGAGAAAGGACGTGAGGGGACAGAGTGCTGTTATTGTGGCCACAGACAGTTGGTACAGGGAGTGACAAAACACTGACCTATTTACATGAAAGCATAATTAATACCAAGCACTCCCAGAAAGATATGCATCTAATCAAATCGCCCGCCAGGCTGCACAGGGTGGCGCTGGCCTGGCTCCCGCACTCTGGAAACCAGAATTCTGCTGTGATAATCAGGTAAGTGCCACCTGTCCAGACACACCTTTGAAACAGAGCTGGTGAAATCCGATCAAGGTTAGTGGATCATATTGGTATGGATACGCTGTTGTTAAACCACACGATGCCCCTTATGTGGAACTGGGTGAGAGTACCGGCATTCCTCCGTGTTGTTTCTCACAATTGCATGTGAGCCTACGATTACCTCGAGTTTTCCCAAAGACCCACTGGCCTGCACGGGCTGAACAGCACAAAAGGCACGCAGAGGCCAGGCAGCTCCTGTGGAAGGCCACACCCTGGGGAAGCAGAGACACAGAAAGAGAGCGCACATCTGGACCTACTGGGGGTTCTGGGGATGGGAGGAGGGGGCAGCCCGAAGAAGCAAGGAACGGAAGGGCTGCCGGGTTTTGCAGTATGGAAGAAAGAGAAAAAAAAGGCTTCCCCCAGGATGCTCAGTGAAGTCCCCCCAAAACTGCAGAGTCTCATATGGAAATAAACCAAACTTATTACTTGGATAGGTCATTTGAGTTTGGGAACAAGTCTACTTTGCCAAAACGATTCTTCCCTCTTTAATTAAAATCCTTTATTAACTGCCAAGCCAATACTGTTCCCCAAGACAGACAAGATAATGAGCCCACATCCATAGGCACAGGCAGGATGCAGTCCAAGTGGGGGGGGGGGCGCTGGGGGGGCTCAGGAGAGGGGGCAGGCCCCCACAGACACGCCTCCCTCGGGCTGTGAGCGTGGCCCAAAACCAGGCACAAACTGTGGATGTGTCTGAAGATCCCCGTGGGACCCAGGGGGCACAGGCATCCTCCAGCCCAGAACTTTGCAAAGTCACCTTTTCTTCCATGGCGCCCCCATCGCTGGCCAGTGAAAGACAGTATGCATGCCGGATGGAGGAGGCCATCTGGGAGCACAGGGCCCTGGTCCAGCAGGTCTGAGACTTGCTCTCAGTCTGTGTCAGCTGAGCAAGAGCACTGAATATGGAAGGTTTCGGATGCCAGCGGAAGCTGGGCCTCTGCCCCAGGAGCCCTGGACGTAACCCCCAACAGGGAGCTAGGTCAGGGACAAGGTCACAAACGCCCAGAGCGGCCGCCATCCCCACCACAGGATGCCATGGGGACAGTGACTGTCCACCTGCTTGGTTCAGGCCCCCAGAGATGGCCCTGACCCCATTTTTTTCACTTCAGTTGAAATACTCCAAACACAGACAAGAACAGAGACCCATATAACAAAAGCCATGTATCTACCACCAGCCTTACCCAATCTTAAAACCATTCTCTCTCCTACCTGTAAGTCTAAAATAAATACCCATGAGTCTACATTGGCATACACAAGTGATTGAATAGACAAATGGGAAGAAGAGAAAAATCCCCCAAAATTTCCACGTAGAAGAATTCCAAGCAGTGTATTAGATACCCCCCTGAAGCCGGCCCTGACGTGTGGGCTGTGCATGGTGACTTCCTCCCAAAGAAGCAGTCAGCATAGACAGGGGCAGAAGTCAGTATCTGGACAGTGGAGACAGTCATGACCTCAGCCAGGGGATCAAGGTGAAGGTCAGCACTGTAAGTCATGTAGACAGCATGGACCCTCCCTAAGATGAGAGGAGAAGCGCACTTTACCTTTGTGGACTCCCTCCCCCAAAACCACTGCCTCAATCTAATCATGAACCTCGGACAAATCCCAGCAGAGCGACATCTTCCAAAATACCTGCCCAGACCCTTCAGACTGCCAAGGTCATTAAAAACAAGCCAGTCTGAGAGGCCGTCACAGACAGGAGGTGCCAAGGAGACAGGACAGGAAGTGCTATGTGGGATCTGGGGCAGAAAAAGGACAGGAGGTAAAACTAAGGGAATGTGGAAAAGTATGGACTTAGCTCATAATGATGTATCAGTATTGGCTCGTTAATGGTAAGAAATGAATCACGCAAATACTAGGGAACACAGGGTAGACACCCCATAGGCAGGGTGTAGACACCTGGTAGACAGGGTGTAGACAGACACCGGGTAGGCACAGGCACTCTCCGGTCTACCTGCCCCATGTTTCGGTAAATCTGAAACTAGTCAAGGAAATAAACACTAATTTTAAAAACCTAAACTCAAATGGTCCACACTGTCCCCCAGGGACCCTCGGCTCCCCGCTTCGAGGAGACACTGAAGGTTTACTGGGGCTTAGCAACCGGAAGCCCCATGCGGGGAGCCCACCCCACAGAGGCCAGAGGTCCCTGTGCTGGGAGCCTGGGGCAGCCGTGGTTCGTGTCCTGAGCGCTGCACGGTCCCGTCTGCAGGGGAGTGAGGGGCGCCGGGGGTGGGCCAGGGCTGGGCACTCCCCGGGAGCTGTCAGGACACAGTGCACCGTCTGCCTAAGGCCGTGGCCGGGTCCAGGAGGGGGCCGCAGGCGTCTCACCGCACAAACGCACACCCCGCGCGGACTGGGCCGCCAGCGCCGGAGGCGGGTCCTCCGCGGAGCCGGGTCTTCCGCGGAGCCGGGAGGCGGAAGTCTAGCGCGCCCGCCCTGCGGGGGTCCCCTGCCGCCCGCACCCCCGGCGGCCTCC
Source organism: Ursus maritimus (assembly GCF_017311325.1). NCBI lineage: Eukaryota > Metazoa > Chordata > Mammalia > Carnivora > Ursidae > Ursus > Ursus maritimus. The sequence goes on from NW_024426885.1 coordinate 2,765,782, forward strand.
AGGGCCCTGCTGGTACCGGGCCAGAAGACAACGGAGCCACAGAGGACCTCCGCACAGGTGCGCGGGGTGCGCTCCCAGGAAGCCAGGGAGGGGCCGGACTCCGGTCCCGCAGGCACGCTCACGGCACGGCTCGGCGCGCTCACGGCTTGGCGCGCGCTCCGGAGTCCGCGGGCCGGCTCCTCCGCGCTCCTCGGTCCTCGCGCGCCCCCTGGTGCCCGACGGACGCCCGGCAGGCGAAGCGGGCCGGTTCGGAGAGCGGTACGCAGCGCCACCGCGTGGACACGTGCCGCCTGCGCCAGCCCGGAGACCGCGGCGGGCATGGAGGCCCCTCCGGGGCTGACCCCGCGCTGACAGCTCGAACCCAGCAGCGGCCAGGAAGAGGGAGCACTGGCCGGGCCGTTTTGCACTCGCGGGAACTGAGGCTTGAGAGGTTCTTACTCTTTCCGGAAGTGGCAGTTCGCGCCCAACCCTGTCCCTCCGAGGTCACCCCGGGCCTCTGCCCGGCCGCGCGGGCTGGGAAGCTCAGCATCACCGCCGGCCGTCACCCGCCCTGGGGCTGGAGGCACACGGGCGCCCCAGGAGACCCTGAGACCGCGGCACGCTGGGGGCAGGGGCAGGAACCCCACATGGGCAAGCCTCGCGACCCGCTCCGACCCCGACACCTGGTTCCAGGTACGGGCGGCGGCGTGCTTCCCGGCGAGGAGCCTGCGGGCCCGACGCACACATGCCTCGAGACCCCACAGGAGGCTCCGACGCCGCGGGAAGGGGGGGCGCAGTGGGACTTACCTCCCCAGGAGGTGCTCGCACTGGAACCGACCCTTCCAGAAGTGGGGCGTGCCCGGAGCCGGCCCCTCAAGAAAGTTGGCGGCCTGGACCGAGCCTCGGGGGTGGGGTGGGGGCCGGAGCCTGCGCACTCGCTGCCCGCGCCGCCCCAGAGCCTGCGCACAGAGCGCGGCGGTCGTGCTGGGGCGCGCACCGGGGAGCCCGCCGGCCCTCGAGGCCCGACGGAAACCGAAGGTGGGGAGGGCGGGGGCGGACCCAGGGCGGCCCGCCCAGCACTCATTCTTCTAAATTAAAACGCAGCTCTCCAAGTCATTAGCGGGATGTATTTGTCAAGATAAGAGGACAGCATACATTGCAACGTTTCTTTCACTTGATTTGGAACTTCGGTGTTTGCGCACAGGATTAGAGGTTTGCTCCTTAAGTGCCGGCCCGCTCCCCAGGCTGCCCCAGGGCACGACGTCGCCCTCTGGGGCTTTGTCCATCCGGGACCCAGGAGCTCCGGCCCCAGGTGGGAGGGTCCCCCTCTGACCACACGCGCTAGGGCAGCCGGGTGCCAGGACTTAGCCTCAGGAGGCTCTGGCCCCCACCGCAGCCCCAGCACACCTGCTAAGGAGGAATACCACTCGCTGTGTCNCTGGTTCTGGTTAGCGACTTAGGCAAATCTCTGCACCTGCTTCCCCAGGGCAAAAACAGCACCGGTGGTACCCCCTGTGCTGGGTCCTCAGCAGTTTCTCAATAGCCGGCACTGTGCGTCCAGCAGCACCTGGCTTCCCATGGAGGGCAGCTTCCGGACCAGTTCTCCCACTTGAGGGAAGCCAGTCCTCGCCCCGACCTCCTGCACCAGCTCTGGACGCATTCGGACCTGCCTGGTCGCATGCAGGCCAGCCCTCCGCCCTGCCCAGTGCCAAGCACCCTCTGGCCCCCCAACTCAGGGAGGACGGGGCCTAATCAGTGTCTCCGCAAGCGGGAGGTTGGACTCTGGAACCATGTGACCTGGACCAGTCTTTCACCTCAGTTTCCCCGTCTGTAAAATGGGGTTGACATGCCTACCGGGCAGGGTCCTTGTGAGAATCCAGTGGTTGACCACGTCCATTATTTAGGGCTGTACCTGACGCTTTCACACCAGGTTGTGGTAGCTGTTGTTACACTGAATCATTAACACAGGAATTCATACGGAGGACAGTGCGACCTTGTTGGGAGTAAAGGCGACGTTTCTCTAGTGAACAGTTTCCATCAAGTCCAGAGAGAAGGTTCCTTAGCAGGGCAGTGGTCACACTAAGTGGCTCTTGAACAGAATTTCTAGGAAGGAGCAGGGGGGTCAGGGGGTTAGGGGTTGATCCCTGGCCCTGTCACTCCTCGGACCGCTCGCCCTGAAGCAGGGCAGGCTCCGTGGGCACAGCCCTGCCCTCAAAAGGGCCCACGCTAGTTTCATGCTCTGTTGCCTGGAAATTCTTCCTGATTTTAGCTTTGCACGTGTGTTTTGTATGTGAAGTGCAACGGGATAGTGGGGCGTGCCGGTGAGAAGAGACACGTGCAACATGCAGGTCCACCTGTGCGCCCGGGCACCCCACCCGCACGCAGCATGCCTGATGCACCGTAAGCGCGGGATCCCAGCGGCCCTGGTGCGAGAGGTCAGTGGGACGCAGAGCAAGTACAGGTGAGCTTAGGACGCCTATGACGCAGTAGCGGGCCTCAAGCAGCCCCAAGCAACCATGCTTTCCGTCCAAACCAGAACCTGCGTCGTGCACTGAAAGAAGGCAACGGCAGTCTAAGAAATATGACCAAGGAACTCTGCCTGTCCTTCTGACTTGTCACCCCTGTGCTAGCTATCCATGTGCAGTGAGCCTGCAGTGAGCCTGACGGGAGGAGCGAGGCAGCATCCCATCCTCCTTCCCCGTCATCACCGCTGGAGGCGGAGCATTGAGAGAAGGTGCACCAATCAGGAATAGGAAGTCTGGTGCAGCGTTTCCAGAGTTCCGGTAACAACACACACGCATGCTGGAGCTATGGGAAACAAACGGCGACGTCAGGGATGTCCCACATACACGTCAAATGCTCCGACGTTGCGCCGCTGCGAGATATACAGAAAAATGGACTCGTGCTAATAATTAACTCAGAACGTTAAATTGAAAGTTTTAAAAACTAAAACAGTTTTGTTTTAGCCTAAGGGCACTTTTTTCCTGCTTTTCATTTTAGGTTTTTGGTTTTTTGGTTTTTTTATATAAGAAAGAGCATGCACAAGCAGGGGGAGGGGCAGAGGGAGAGGCAGACTTCTGCTGAGCAGGGAGCCTGCCCCAGAGGGAGGGGCTCCATCCCAGGCCCCTGAGATCATGACCTGGGCCGAAGGCAGCCAGGTGCCCCTTCCTGCTTTTTGAACAAGGGGCCCAAGTTTTCACTCTGCACTGGGCTCTGGGAATTACGCAGCGGGCCCAGAGCTCAGGCCCCTCAAGTGATGTAGCGGGCCCCTTCCCCGCGGCAGGATGCGCCTTGGAGAGCATTCTCTTACTTAACAGGAATGTGCTCTCTTGGGAATGGAGGGCTGTTATTTGGCACAGAGGCTGACCTGGAAACCCCAGCACTGTGCCCAAGGGCCACCACCTCCAACACAGCTCTCCTTCGGGAGGGAGGGGCTCTTTGAGGGTATGCAAACTCCTTCCTTGTTTCATTCTGTCATGGTCCTTTTTGCAAAACACAACACACAGAGAATACTAAATTTAACTCCTATAAAAATACCATGCGTCCCTTCTTCCTGAACAGATGTCCACACCCAGATCCAAGGCCTTGGTGAGAGGCTAGGCTGTGTCTGAGGGGAACACTGGCTCCTCGAAAGGAACCCTTACCAGGACCACAAGGCAGGCAACCCCCAGAAAGGACAGGCTCTCTCTACAGGAGTTCCTATGGGAGACTTGTAACTTCCTCAAATAAAATTCGGCGTTTGAAGGAAAGTTTGAATAATATGATCTAGTATGATCTACAAATGATAGCCATTTAGATGTGGGGGTATAGAAGCCTTTTATGGTCACAATTTACTGAGTCCTGGCACTTAATTTTTAAGAAGCCACAATCCTAATATGGATGTAAAACTGCTATGTCATTTCAGAAGCCAGACTTCTGCAAGGAGACTCGCCGGCGTGGCTTCCTGTGGCGTGTGGCCTGCTCAAAGCACAGCCTCGGGGTTGGAATCAGGTCCTGGTTCAAATCCTAGCTCCTGGTCCTGGAAACTTGCAGTAACATAAATGCACCAGGAGTCCTTCCACAAAAGATGCCAAAATGAGCCAGCACATGGGACCCAGGCACACGGCCAGCACACAGGCAGTCCCAGTCACCCTCCTGGTTGGGCGCCTGTCCTAGTGAACTCCTGTCCTTCGAATATGGACATCTGTAAGTAGCAGACAAAGCTCCGTGGCAGGGGAGAGAAAGAAAGCCAAGACTCTGAAAACAGGGTGGGGATAACCAATTATGAAACCTTGTCTTTGGAAGCAACCATTCCAGTGAATGACGTATCAATCAGTTATTTCAACTTCTGTGTATTCCCAGAACCCAACATGTGAAACACGTTTAAAAAAATGAATTTATCTGCAAAAAACCAAATTACTTTTCCTTAGAAAGAAAAGGTTTGGATTTTGGTAACAAGTACCAATTGTCAAATTTAAGAAAACGGATTTTAATTAAAAATTAAATCAGAAATTATGTTTCATATTTCAGTCTTAAGCTTTTAACTGTCCTGTGACCACAGGCCAGGTCCATCTGTATGCTTTCCAGGGAGACAAGGGGTGATGACTTGTCAGGCGCTTCAAATGTACTGCAGTTGTTTTACTGATCAGTTAAACTTTCCATGACTACAGTGTAGTTTTCCTTAAGTTATTAAAATGATTTTCTATTTATAAAAATATAAATTTTTAAAAATCAATCTCATAGAAATTAAAAATATAGGTAAAAAAATCCATCTCAATTTCCAGCTCCTCAGTAAGATTTTTGTAGATTGAAAATGGAAAACCATGGTTTTCGTCCTTCTTGAGCAAGTCATCAGGACGGACAGGGCCTGGAGTTCCCGACTCCGCAAGGCTCAGAGATCCCACAACAGGACACGAAAATGTGTAAGCTGCCGCGAGGGCCGAGCCAACCCTCCCTCCTGTTCTCAAGAGGGACACTGACATGATTGTAGCAACTTCCGACACATTTGCCTATGAGGCCTTCAAGTCCATCCTCAGCCTTAGAGATACTTGGATCAGCGGGGAGGAAGGGTTACCTGCCCTGACTCCGGGCAGAGGCAGCTCCAGCGAGAGCAGTCCCCATCCCTCCTGTTCACATAAAGGCAATTTAACTGCACACCCTCACTGGGGAGGCTTCATGGCAGCAGTGGGCCTCAGCCTTAGGGTTACAGGTAATCCTGGAGGGGGACCCCACCTCCAACCCTACAGCTACACCCTTGAGCAAGTTTTGACCTTCCCGCGCTCCTCCCTGCACAGAAGTCCCAACTCCTCTCATTGTTGGGGCCCCCCCCACCATTTTTGGTTATGAAACAAAATCAGAGCTTAAAAAATGGGGATGGTCCATTCCTGCAGGCTTTTCTCCCCAAGTGAATGCCAGTTCTCTAAGAACACTTCCCTTGAAAGGAAGTTGCCTCCAGCCTGGACAGACAAGTCAAGAGGAGTTACCCCCCACCCCTTCCCCCAGGCCTTTCTGGAAGGGCAATCCTGAGGATGGGGGTTAACAGCCCAGCTGCCCCTTGCACCCTGCAGATTTAACCACCTGCCACAGTCCCTCAGGGCCCCACGTTGAGCTCCACTTTACAAGGAAACTCAAGCACAGAGAGTCAGCTTAACAGGCAGAGTTAGGATACACAGAGGACCCTGCTACCCAGACACACACCCCTACTCCTCCAAAACATCCAGACTCACTAAAATCCTCCCACGGCACCTACCTGGAGTCCCTCCCACCACAAGCTCCCAACAAAGCTTGGACAGGGTAACATCCAAACGACACAGTCACCTTACCCTGGGGGCTCAATGGTCTCTCAAGCACCGGGAACAACTTTCTCTAGGATTTATAGATTGGAGAGAGAGGATTTCAACTTTGATGAAATATTACTACAAAGGTAGGCTCCATTTTTATTAGAAAATTGGATCTGGGATTGCCTACGTAACTTGAAGCTCAGTTGGGCCCAAGAATCGCTTGCCTTGCTCCTAAAATATACATAATAAAATCAGGTTAGGAATAGCTAAATCAGTCTGCATGAACGAGATCTCTGACCTTCCCAACGTCTAGCTGGAAACACCTATTAGAAATATGCACCACTGCCACCCCAACACTCCTGGAGCCAAGGGTGCCAACCATTTACAGAATCTCACCAACTGACAACTCCCCGAAAGTTCTGAACACTCACCCTAACTCAACCTGGGATGCCCGAGGACGACACCACCAAAGTTTCCCATCATGCAAGTCACCACGGGAAGGGAAGGCCATCCTACAATGTGCCAGCACTTACATTATCAGAACCCCCACCCTAGGCCAGAACAATGGTTCCCAAATCGGAGATGGGCATTTGTTAAAATGTACACACTGTGTTTATCTAAATGTGCATTAGGAAAAACACCAGCTTATCGAATCTTCGATGACAAAGATCTTCATGCTTAGGATAAGGTGAAGCTAAAAGCCGGCTTGTTGACAGGTGGAAGCTGCAGACGGAGCAAAAATCATGAAAGCACAACGCAATGCTTTCAGTGTGGGACACAGGATACAAGAAAATTATACACTCCTCCTCCCTGAAGCCAACGGCTTAACAGAGTTTGTTACAATTCCATCTCCATCTACCTTTTGAAGACTTCACTTATGCAATGATTTAAGTGGAAAAAAGAAATTCACGGACCAGTGCCCAAAGGAGACCCATCTAATTACACACACTGGCCGCCATGACAGGTGTCCTCCTCCAACAGGATGCATGAAGCCATGTCCACGTTTGGGGTTTTGTGCAAGCTGCCCTTGGTCACGTACACGCACACAATCAAACGGAGCAAGGACACGGCCAGTGCTCGAGCCCCGTTGAGAAGCTAACTTCCCTCTAGTTTCTCATGGGAACTGCTGACTTTTGCACCCCTTTTCTTACTGTACCCCCAGACACTTCTGTGGAGCCTCAACCACCTGGACCGATAAGCTGGGAGAGAATCTAATGAGAGGGACACAAGTCATGGGCACTGAAGTGTACGAACCGTGGAGGCAACTATTTTTTAAACGTGTAAGATTCAGGATCAAAACTACTGTTGGAATTTTCATGGACCCCAGGATGTTCTCAGCCTATGTAAGGGCTAAATCAGTGCTTCTGATAGAAGGATTAAAATAAACTGTGGTGCGTAACACATACTGACAGCACCCTCGCGCCCAGCTCTTCTCCCCGTCGTGACGAACGTGAGGGCGGGACATACTCATGGAGAACCCACCTTCCTCTGAGCTGCCGCTTGCTAACACGCCCCTGGTGCCTTCTGAAACGAGTCTCCGAATTTGCTGAGCCCTGTGTCGCTTCTGCAGTTTCACCGGGGCCACACGCGGGGATGCTGTCAGAAACACATTTTCAGTTGAATTTTTCCAAGCTGTAAAGAAATCTTTGGCCATTGAGGGGAGCCACTGGTTTGGTCTATGAGCTGTTCTGAACATGACTGTGGATTTCAGGCGCCATCACCCTTCTGCATCTTCTGAAGCCTGCCTATGTCTTAGCTGCTACAAGGTGCCCACAGAGTATGAAGAAGAAATTTAAAGTAGGTTAATTTCTACATATTTAACATCACTATAAAAAAGACAGCTTTTTTACACAAGTATTTTAAATTGGATTTGAAGATGTTTATTGCATTCTGTTTGGTGAAAAACAAACAGAACATACATGTACTTAGCACAAGCTGGTGGGATACACCAAGCCTAACTGGGTGAGCAGCAGTCTGAGAATGGAGTCGTGAGTGGCCCCGCTGTGACGAAGGTTTCCCGCAGCGGTGGGGCACCGAGCGTAACAGTTCCTAGTTCTCTCCTTTCAGCACTGGCAGTAGCTCACCGTTGTCTCTCAGTTCCTAACAACAAAAACAGAAAGCAAAAATAACATGGAAGCATAGCGATGAAAAATGGAAATTTCGAAACATCCCAGATTGCATCCAAATCCAAGAACCAGAAGAAATACTGGACTGTAATAAAACTCCAGTCTACCAACACACTGACGCCAAATACCACGCCATAAAAACTGAGCACACATCACATTACAAAATTGAGGTTAAAAGGCATTCAAAAACCGGGGCACCTGGGTGGCTCAATCGTTAAGCGTCTGCTTTCGGCTCAGGGCGTGATCCCAGCGTTCTGGGATTGAGACCCACATCAGGCTCCTCTGCTGAAAGCCTGCTTCTTCCTCTCCTCTCCCACTCCCCCTGCTTGTGTTCCCTCTCTCACTGGCTGTCTCTATCTCTGTCAAATAAATAAAAAATCTTAAAAAAAAAAAAAAAAGGTATTCAAAAACCAACAGACTGTTCAGCATTAACGCACACAATAATTAGAGCAGCACAATGACGCCTCCTATTTAAACAGCAATAAACAGGGGGGACAACTGTGAGTGACGTGCAAACACAAATGTGGAAGAAAGCAGCAACACAGTGTTCAAGGCCACTCACGTGTGATGCACGTGACACCCACAGCCCCACGGTGACACACGGGGTCACGATTTCAACCCAGCCCAGAAAGGCCACAGTACTAGTAAAAAGTGTACACGTAAAGGCCAAAAACCACTAAAAAGACATAAAAATCCAGAAATATTTTCTGCTATCTTTAAGATTTAAAATGTGGAACACAGCTATCAAGTTTTAAATGTGACAATAAATGATAACAGATTTTCTAGTTTGAGATAAACATTTAATTTGATGTCAGTTTTCAGGTTATTACTAAGCAGCATGAACATCAATCAATAAAACCACTAAAATCCGTTTGACCTCCTCGCTGGTTAAACCCTAACAGGTGTGATCCTGTCACACAAACTCAGACAACACTCAGTGATGTCTTGAGATCTGCTACCACCGATCCACTCACCGGCGGACATCCTACTGCACGAAAGGAGCAGGCAGCACCTTTCTGACACAAGAGCAGGAGGGCAGGAGGCCATGCGGCTCGGGGCAAGGCCCGGCAGCCCGCAGGCGGTACCCGGACGCCACAGACGGCTCACCTAACTTCTCTACGTCCGTGTCCCCTCATCTCAGGGCGCTCTGATGATGCCCGAAGCGCAGGGGCAAGCGTGGCTGGCACGTGGTGGGATCCTCATCCCCTGATCTAAACATTCTCTCTGAACAACATTTTGCAGGAGTGAACTGGGCACTGAGTACTATTAACTGGCTGCCGTTTTCCTCAGGACACTAGATTGACTGAGTCGTTGAATCACTGGGTAACTCTTTTATTCAACCATTCAACAAAAAAGGCTCTCAGTGCTCTTAAAGGCAGAATTAACTCAAGTGGAGCATCACGGATGTTTCCAGTGAACTAGAGATGAGGAACTGAACTCTGCAGGAAATAGACCAAAGTGCCAACCTAACTGTCCCTGGCTCTCTTCTCGGGGGAAAATGTTACCAGCATCACCAATTTCCAAATGCGTGTTTTTAGCAGGTGAACAACAAGAGTCCTCTAACTTCCCATTGCAGACCTACAAAGAAGGTGCCCATGAAGCTCGGCTTTAGAATTAAATGAGATTTATTGATTGTTATCTTCCCAAGAGTTAGCAAGGGCTCAGGTACAGGCTATAAAACACTCCGACAATACAGGCTCAGGAGTATTTGGGGTTTGAAGACTGTCTGTGTCTTAAACAAATAAAAAGTATATATAACATAACAAATGCAGATGTCTTTCTGTTGCTTCCAGGCTATTCAAGAGCTACTATGTTAAACCTTTTTTTTCTCCTCCAGGAATGAGACGCTTTACTAGGAAAACTGCCTCACTCAGTGTCCTAAGAAGTGGGAAGTCCAACGGGAAGCGCTGCAGCAGACAGAGCTGTGTGGGGAAAACGGCAGGACAAGCAGCCGCTGCTGCGAACGACACTGGAGCCGGTGCTGACAAGACGTCCCCGCCCACAGAGCTGAGGTCACTCAGCGCTGGGCTGCAGTCCTCTCACATTATGAAAACAGGAGCTAAAACTTATTTTCAAATGTAACTAGAAGGAGTGCTACTTACTATTACTACTTGCTTTCCGATTGTAAAGTCAGACATCTGCCCTCAGAGAAACTTCTCTAACCGGCAAGGCAAGAGGAAGGCCGGCAGGAGCACCGGACACCGGAGCAGCCCAACCCTGCGTGGAGGTCCGGGCCTCCGGAGCAGAGCCCGGCATCCCCCCTCAGGCCCCGTCCGGGCCCCAGCCACCGCTAGCCTCCGCCAACACCATGATGCCCGGCGGGGGCTCTGAGGACGTACGGCGGCAGCTTCCCCGTGCTACGAGCTACGAAACAGCTACGGAGCACGCAGGCTACCAGGCGGGCGTGCCCGAGGAAAAGTCATGCCCGCTGAAAATTCCCTGAGAGTTTACAAAGCAAACCAAAGAAGTAAGTTAATCATCAAAGATGTATTCCCCAAACATGCTCACAGTCTGACAGACCTAACCAAGTTTCCAGCATCTGAGACCAGAGGTGGACTTGGAGATGGCCCACCGCAGTCTCGCACTGTTCTGTGGGAAACCGGGGCCCGTGGTCTCAGGCCTGTCACACAGCTGGCAGGCCAGGCAGCACTGGGTCTCAGGCCTCCTGCCCACGGCCTGGGGCTCTCCACTCCATCACCCGAGTGCAAGCGCACACAAGGCAAAATGAAAGAACACGAGAAAATAATACAATATAAATATACAAGGACAGAAGAACTGCAGGAGCAGGAGTAGAACATTTCTATAAACGATTCACAAACACGAGGGGCCCTGAAGGACACAGAAAACATGTAAGCATGGAACATGCAAGCTATCCGAAGCGGAGGGGATGAGGGAAGAAAAGCTAAAAACATGGAAGACTTAGCAGAGTGGGAGTAAAAATCAAATTTTGAGCTTAGGCTGTAACCAGAGCATCTCAGAATGCCAAGTTACAGTTTGGCCCTGAGTGGGCAGTCTCTGGGGAGATGAAGGAGGTCATGCAGAAGGCCCCTCAGTGGAGGTGATCTGACTGCCTCAAGGGAGGGGTGAGAACAGTCTGATCCACCAAGGGCAGTGAGAGGACACGGTACTATGGACACAGAAATGGTAACACAGGGTCTGAAGGGACTGGACAGGAAGCCAGCAAGGAAAGCACTCAAGGAAGCCCCACAGTTACTGTTCAATATAAAATGATAACTTTCAAGCATGCTAACATTTTCCGTCTTTAGGATACCAGATGAACTCCAACCTTACCTTAACGATATCCAGACCTCCAACAAGCTCCCCTTTCACATACAGCTGAGGGTACGTGGGCCAATTCGAGTAAGTTTTTAACCCTTGACGAACCTACGGAAACAACAGGAACTCTGAACCCTTACTATAAGACCCTAATGAGTAAAACTAAGGCAAAGGACGAGAAACATAAAACACAGAACTTACTTCTTCATCCTCCAATATATCAAATGTCTCATATTCGACACTGCAAAAAGGAGAAAATATTTTAATAGGAAATAGTTTTATTAAACAAAAACCGTAAAACCCACTTGGTGTTTTAAAAACAGTCAAGAATAGTTAACAGTTTTGTTGCTACTGACATTAATGGTGGAAAATAGAAATGACTTTACTTTTCAATCTGTCAGGTACCCCACAGAACAAGTCAGCCCAAGACACAAATTTATCTGGATTCTTCTCTAGACAATATTGGGTTAGACAGGGGTCAGCAAACTTTGTCTCAAAGGGCAAGACAGTCAACGTGTCGGCTCTGTAAGCCACAGTCGGCCACAGCTGCTCTACTCAGCTGCAGAGCACGGAAGCAGCCTGACAAGGCAGACATGAGTGGATGTGGCTGCGGCCCAATAAAACTTTATTTACAGAAGTCAGCAGCCAGCTGCAGTGTGCCAACCCCCAGCTTAGACTTGTATCCAAAGTTTAAATAAATCTATCCTTAACACTGCGTTTCCAGCCCTCATCCCTGGGGCTGCTGCTTCTGACCTACTAGAAGCTGCTCAGAGGGCAGGAAGGAGCAGCTCTGAGCCCCATGGACACCGTAGCTGGACCGGAGGGTCACTAACCAGGACAACTATGCTGCCAACAAACACCACCTTATGGAACTGTGATTCCCCACATGAAAATAAACTGATTTCAGAGCACACGTGCTGTTCTCGATATGCATAAGCCGGTGAGAGTGGTGTGGCTTCATGCCGTATAATGACCACACTTGTATAATGAATGCAGAATTACTGCATGGAAACCCACCTACGTGTACTCAGAAGGCTGTCACTATCAGTGGTCAAGGAATCAGTATGAATGTCGGACTGATTCCCACAGGGAGACTGTGGGAATATGTGCAGTCCCAAAACTGGCCAAAGAAAACCACATGTAAAAAATAAATTTCAGTTTCCATAAAACCAAAACCACCTTCGTAGAGAAATCTTGTTCACTTAGTAAGTTTCCAAGAAAACTGTCCATGGTACAGAACACAGTGAAAATAAATAAGACGACAGGATAAATCAGCACCAAGTACCAAAAAAGGAATGTCTGAAACAGCAACAGAATTTAAAAAAGACCCAATGGAAGTCTCCCCTCAAGGTGAGCTAAAGGAGGCAGATCCTAATCTGAACAGTGTGATAAACAAGTTACAGAACCGTCTATGAGGGACCTAGGAGACACTGGGTCCGTGCGTGTGTAGGTGTGTGCGTGCAGTCATGACGGCCGATGCGTCTCCTCAGAGTTCTTGTAAAGAGACGCATTGGCCATTCACACCTCAATGGACACTTGGCGCACAGCCCCTCGAGGCATGTGTCGCTGGGCCAGTGAAGGAAACGTTTAAGAGTGGAGGGGCAGGAATACAAAGCCAGCAGCTTTTTCTCCAGACTGACGGCTCTCAGCACGATCACAGTCTGTTCAAGGTAAAGAGCCACAGAGGCGCCCACAGCCCCACTCACTGCAAGTCTGCGGCTGGGAGGCTCCATCTCCAAAGAAGCCCCTCTGCGCCAGGACAACCGGTACTTACAAATGCACACAGCATTAGACAGACAGGGGCAGAAAGCAATGTTATGGAGACTTTCCAAAAACACACGGGCTGACACGGCCCAATGCTGTGGTGCTCTGGCCTCATGATCTTGTGGAAGGATACCCAAGGGGGGACACTGTCACGAGGGACAGGCGGACTGAGTGTGTCACTCCAGGGAGCTGTGACAGAGGGAAGATGGAGAAAGGGGGCTGTAAAAACGGATGGCTAGAGCCAAGCCAGCCTCCCCGACGTCCTCGGGCAGGGTGAGGAAGGGGCAGGCTGAAGGCCAGATGACAAAAGACTCTCCAGACTCTCCTCTGTAAAATGTCACAATCTTCTTTTGAAGAAATCAATCATTTTGCTTTTTATGTCCCTAGAGTTGTATTTAACATGTGTTACTCAACTGACTACTTTCAACCTTGCCCATGAATATCTAAATATTTCAAAGATTACCTTCCCCATAACTTCATAGGTTTCATTAATCTATTTAAAGCTATGGCTAGAATACTTACAATATTAAAAAGACGCTATGGTGAGGTAAGAAATAAGGGGGGGGGGCCAAAACATTTGATAAACTCTACAGAACATGGGTGAAATATCGGTGAAATATCTCCAAACAAGTGGTTTTGTTTTTAACCAGAAAAATTAAGCAGTTTTCTTAGCTGGCAGTGCCGTCACTGAGCAGACCAGAAGCAGGAACACAGCCATCTAATCCCCCCCAGTTCTCAGATTAACAGAATGACCTCCACATGTGCTCTAGCCATTTCATAAGCTGTTTAGAAATGAGAATATTTTTTAAGGAGAATCAAAAACCTCTGATACGCTCTCCCTAAAATATCTTTATGCGTATTAAGGGCTTTCTTCTGGGAAAGTAGACAAATAGTTATTTCAATGATAGCCTTCTAAGAAGCTCCTTTATGTTACCCATCAGTTGACACTGGCTAGAAAACCCTATCGTGGTCTAGTCAAAGCATTCCCAAAACACTTGTAGCAAAAATAAAGACATATGGATATAGATGTAACAACTGACAGGCATCAGTGAGGGAACTGAAAAGCTGGAATTTCTTAAACACACCATTTGAAACCAAGATTTACATACCCAGTACTATTTAGTATTTCCAGAATTTGTTTGCTGAACCCACATTTTGCTTCCTAAATTTAGAAAAAGAAAAGAAGAAATGAGTAAAGATGTATTATATTTTCCACACAGCCCACCGGCGTGGTCCCGTGGAACATCTGTCACCGGGATGGCACAGACAGGCCACAGCGCATTTCTGGCTCTAACCACCGGAGAGGACACGTGTCCTGGAACCTGACAAGCTCTGTGGTCAGACGTTCCTCTGGGTAGAACCTCGACACTCTATGGAGTTCGGTTCCTTCTCCATTTCACTCTTACAGATGACCTCAAGTCATTTAACCTTTTTGCAATGACTAGGATCGCATCTTCCTGTCCCCAACTAGACAGTCACTCCCATTTTTTAAAATTTGTAATTACAGAGTACTGAGTTTTTTTTGAGGTATGGCACTGTGACACGTTTTTGTCAGGCCCCAAATCCCAGCAATCCCATGGGAAAGACTAGGCACCACACAAACTTCTTAAAAGCACAAATGATTCTGCTCCCAAGACATATCAATACTGGCTGGGCTTCCAGAAAAAAACTGTGTCTTGAGAATAAAAATCTGCTTTAATCACCGAGAAAATATAAAAAGATAACTCTATCCTACTGAGAAGTATTAATTTCCTCTATTTTGTTTTAATAAATTTAGTGAGGAAAAAAAAGAATCTAGGTCCTAACCTAGTGTTCCCAATAAGCTGAAACCTTTATTACCAGTTTCCTACTCATTACCTTCATTGTAACAGTTACACTGACTAGTTATGTTAACTAGTTGGTTTTACTCTATCAGTTATATTAACTCTCACACTAGTTATCACAACCTCATTCTCAATGACTCTGTGAGGCACACCACCCCTTCACACACGGGGCTTGAGCAGTCCGCCCACAGGTCTAGGCCGCGCCAGGGCGATGGGGAACGTAAATGTGCGGCTCTCCGTTCCATCAACCTCGCCTCTCAAGGCTTTAGCAGCCCCTACTCCCAAACAGACCACACCCCGTTGCCCACCTCTGCAACTGGTTGAGAATAAATGAAGGAAACGGAGCCCGGTGTCTGGAGATCTCCGTTCCAGTCCAAATACAAATGATCATCAGTTTTGCTCACACTGACGGTGGGAGTGATCTATCCAACCTGATACTCAAAATGATGCCCAGCCAATATGTACCTTCATCCAAAAAGCTACAGGAACCATCCCATTATAAATAAGAACTGCCAGACTGTTTCACTCATTCATCAAGTGGTCCTGACCACACAGGAGGGGGTTTATTTTTCCATCGCTGACTTCTTAAAGGGTGACCTAGGGCTGTGCACCCCAAGAGCTACAGGGTTCCCCGCACTCAGGAAGTATCGGGACCGAACTGCCCACTCCATGAGCCCACAGACTGGAATGGTGCCGGGACAGCAACTAACAGAACCAGGACAGAGTGAACAGTGTTGACCAAGTTTGGCAGCAGAAAGAAATGCACCCCACTGAGATGCTGATGATAAAGTCAAGCAAAATGTAGATTACTTTGTTTGATCTCCATAAGCGCCAATTAAGGCCTGGATAACTTCCTGATGCCACTACAGCTTCATTAGCCACAGCTAGGAAAAAGGATTTAAGTGTCCCCTTGTTGCAGATGTTAACATCAAAAGAAATTACAAATAAAACCATTTTTGAGTTCTTTACCTGTTTGTTTCCTTTCATAAAGAGCATCACAGAAGCTTTATTTGTCAGTACTTTGAGCCTAAAGAGAGAAAATTGATATAAAATGGCTCAGCTCAATTATTAAACACCACTTCTGCTCCGCTTGAGGAGTAACGTGCATATTTGAGGGATAGCAGGATGATAGTTCACAGCTCGGAGTGGCATTAAACAAGCAAATGCATTGACATTTTCCTTTATTTCATTCTCTCCCTCAGCCACCATAAAACACAATATGGCTTTTAAGGCAATGAATGTTCCTTCGAGTTGCAATTCAAGCCCATCAACTCACAGCACTAAAAAAATAATAATAACCAACTCAATAAGGAATTGTTCAAGAAGGGGCTTGTATAGGGAGCCCACCCACAACTTTCAAAACCAGATCTTGTGTGCTCCCTTCCCCACCGAGGCCGCACACAGCTCCACACTCCCCGATGTCCACAAGGTCACACTGGGAGGGGAAGTGCTAAGTGCTGCAACACCGACCAACAGCAGCTGCTCAGGTCAAGTGCTCCCACCCTAACTCGGCGTTTCCCACTTTCTGCAGGCTTTCACACCCCGTGCTTTCACTTGCCGTCAGGAGCACCCGCTGTCTGTGTCCAGCCTAAGGTCCAGTCACCCATCTCAGGACAGTCCGCGTCAGAACGGGCTGCTGAAGACCCGCTGAGCCCCGTGGTGGTCATGTCACCGGATCCTCCTCCCACTGGTGCTCTGGGTCACCCACAGCTCAACACCTCCTCAGAGAACACCTACAGTAACCCAACGACCTGGATCCAGGAAACCCAAACATGTCCATCCGTCCCACATGCAGAGACATCACCAGACCCAGGAACTCAGGCTCCGGCTCTCTGCACTCTGGCCGCACTTTAAATAATCACTAAAATACATGAACACAGATCTCTACAGAATCTCTCTGTAACTCCGGCCAGCTGGACTTTGGTGTCTGAGGCCATAGGAAATAGAGCACATCAGGAAACAGGAGAGCAGGTGTGATGAAGACAGGGACACAAATGACAGCAAGAGCGTATTCGACAGAGAAAAATGGCCTGAAGGCAGATGCACGCACACACCAAGCACAGAGGACTTTGGAGGCCGCACGGCCTCCATGAGCCACCCAGGGGATACAGCAAGGACTGCCACTGTGGGCCGCGCACCCGGGAGGCTCAGTCGGTTGAGCGTCCGACTCTCGATTTCGGCTCAGCTCATGATCTCAGGGTCGTGAGAACAAGCCCCGCTCGGGCTCTGCATTGGGTGTGGAGCCTGCTTGAGATTCTCTCTCCTTCTGCCCCCACCCAACCAAGAATGCAACTGGGGGACACAGAGCATCACTGTCCTATCAAAAAGACAGGAAAGGGTATAAATCATTTGAGAAAATGTGGCACTTACAAGTCAGTTTGACATATATGGGATACTATTTATTAATCAAGGATGGATAAATGGGGTGTTTATTGTTAAACAATTTAAAAAATTCCCAAAATGCTGAATAGCAAGAAAATTACAAGAGGAAGTTTCATCTCACAGACTCAAGCCCCAACTATGAATGGCTGATACACTGATGTATTTCAAAATAAATTCTTCTTTAAACCCCAAATTAATTCAAATTTATTACAATAAAAATCCCTTTAAGCCTCCCTACAGGCCAAAGTCCAAAATTTCCATAAGTTAATATCTTTAAAAGCTGATTGAGATCCTTCGTAAAACAAAGACCAATTTTACAGCTCCAAAATCTCCCTGACTTATAAGTTATCATGGTTAGAAAGGCAGTGTGAAATCCCCGAAGTGTTTACACACGTACCACACGCACAGCCTGCGCTCCTCACACTAGGCACCCCTCACGCTCAGTGTTCTGATGATGCCAAAAGCAGGGACTGCTACCTGAGGACCGGGACTGCTGGATCCCAGCTCCGAAATGCAGAGAAAGAGTAAAACTGAGTCATTCCACTGAGACAATGATATTTCTATAAAAACAAAGAATATCCTCCACCTAATTAATTTGGTGTAAAAATTCATCCAGTACAAATGAAATCTTCCCAAGTTTGCATGGCTAATCAGACTGCAAACAACACAAGTATGACCTTGGCACACAAAAACAAATCCCTGATTTCTATACGGGAAGAGCAATGCAAAAACCAAGAAGAAAGAAATATTTTTAAAGTACTAAATGGTAGATTATTTGAAACTTTTAAAACACTTACCTTTCCTCTAATTTGGGAGCTTTAGGGCAAATTGTATCTAGTTCGTCAGATGCTTCCAGCTCCTGAAATAAACACATGTGGAAGTTGAAGAAAACATTCACCACCACAACACACATCTCCTTGGTTGTACGGTAATACAGAGCATCAATCATCTCATGAGAAGTACTTCATATATATTCCAGGTTCATTTCCGTAAATGTAGATTCTTAAGGAATTTATACTCTAGATTCATTACTGCACTTACAAAAGTGTGCTCTAAATGAAAATTCTTTACAAGGTACAGACTTCTCAGTTCTAACCTTAATTATATCAAGTCCTCCTATGAGCTCTCCAGAAACATAGAGCTGGGGATAGGTGGGCCAGTTGGAATAGGTTTTGAGACCCTGACGAACTTCTTCATCTGAGAAGATATCAAAACTGCTAAACTGAATGTTATGTTTGTTAAGGATTTCCACCATCTGCTTGCTGAAACCTGCGTAAGAAAAAGAAAATCAAGAATTTAGCTTCTCTCTCATACCCGTGATTTCATATTACTTCATAGCACACATGAGCTATTGACCAGAGTCAACCTCTGTTTCACCCGTGACTTCATGAGCACGCCTACACAGCATGTAAAGAGAAAACAAATTCCTAGAACCCCTTATCTGAACTTGAACTATACCATGTGTTCAAGTATGGCTTAGCGTTTAGCACACTTTGGAGTTTTAAAAAGTCTGTATATATTTATCAATGTTCCTCTTAATATCAGGCACATTTTTTGTTGTAGGAGAAGCAATGCTGGCCAGAAAGCCGTGGCACGGGCTCCATTCAGCAGGGAGACAAACAGTTGAGCCCTGAACAGGCCCCCTCCCCTCCCGGCACTTCCCCATCAATCAGGGGACTGACCTGGATGCCCCAGACAGTCCCTCCCAGCTCTGCTGTGAATCTCTAAGAATCACCACTGGATGGAGGAAAAGCTCCACAGCAGCCATCATTAGCCACTCCTTGCGCACGCAGACTGGAAACCCACTGTTTCATTTCTATCGCCTTGTATTAGGTCTGAGTGCCCAGTCCAGCACTTCTCTGTCTTTTGCCATCTCTAATAGAATAAATTAAAAGTCAAGGAGGAATGTGTTCTTTCAGTTGAAACTGGTACATTGAATTTAAAGCTGTCTTCTCTGTTGTTATATAGGCACTGTCAACAGACTGACAGTGTTCTTTCTCATCTGGTGCCGTAACCTGACAGTCTCTTTTTTAAAGCTATTTACATTCCCTAAAGTATGTAATGTGATTTTTTTTTTACTGCACTGTAGTGACAATCTTATGTTCCATGATTTTATTATACTTTTGTGACACATTTTTGTCCTGTACTTTTTTGACATCATTTTCTGATTATGACATTAGTACTGAAGAATAAGAGTGTGAATATCAGTCTTTTATAAATCTATTAGTCTTGTCTCAAAAGACAATATTTTTCTTTCCATAAGCTAATTCTTCCCAATCGTTTTTCAATACTTTGTACCACTCCACTCTCACACCCCATCCTTCTTTTCAAACACAGTCATAATTCACTGGAAAATGACCTATTCTTCAGGTGCAAAATTCCTGCAGGATTTCATAGCATCATCATTTTCAAATAAAATCAAATCATAAAATTCATAAGAGTAATTGCAAGAATAGACTTCACCTGATGTCATGCAAAAGCATTTTTACTCTTAAAACCTGGATGTATTACTGAGCTCCAGACATTTTTCAGCTCTACAGTTTATTGAGATGAAGCACTGGTATTTATTTGAACAGCATATAAGTTGCTTTTCCTACAACTCAAGTGTTAAGTTCATGTACAGCCTGAAGTAAAACACTGATTCTGAAATTTTTTTCATTCATCTGGGAGTTCATTAGTAAACAGCTAACGGCTGATTGCTGATGGTTATTCTGTTGCCAATATATTAACTCATTTCTACCGTAACTGGCTGAGGAAAAGCTTTCTTTTAGCTTTAGGCAATTACATGCAGACTAGAAAGATTGATGGGTAATGTTTCGTTTTTAAGGGTTAAAGTGGCAGACTGGAAATGTTATGCTTAAGGATAAAATAGTGAAAAGGCTTCCTTCCAATAACACAATATTTACACACTTTTTTTTTTTTTTTTTAGGAAAAATGCATGCATGCAATAAAAATATTTACAAGTGGAAAAACCACATTTAGCTGCCAGAGACCCAGTGTTTCGGTCTGTAGTCGTTTGTACTCATGACAGGAGGCGTGAGTAGTATGCCTAACTGGGCCATTTCATCACTATCTAGTCACAATAAAACCCTGAAGCCCACTTCTGAACCTACAATGCTTGCATCTGATTTAAAAAGAAAATCCCGCTAAGATAGACTTTTACTGCAGAAGAAACGTCTGTCCCGTGGTTCAAATACCTTTGCTTTGCTAAAAGCTTTGTTAACTGAAATGGATACAAGAATTCCCAAATAACTTAATTAACCTGCATGTTCGAGGATTTAACATTCTGTTTAAAAAGATGGACCTCTCGGTGCTTCTTGAAAATCTGCCTAAAACATGAGAGCCCTCTTTCCTGTCCTCCTGAGGAACACAGAATAAAGACAATCTAATTCTTCGACGACTGACACCTTATCAACGTGTCCGGCTCGTAACACATGACACACTTGTGCCTGTAGAGCCCAAAAGTGAAAGCAACGAAGACGGGGTGTGAAGTGTGCAAGGGTCGGGCTGAGACCCAGCAGGTTCCACGGCAGACACTGAAATGGTTTTCAGGGTTTCCTTGAGAGAAAATTTAATGTTATTCACTCATGGTTTTTGATTAACTGAAAGCAAGGTGGTGGCCAGCGAATCAAAAATCACCATAGCTCTACTCCACAACAGGAGCCCAAGGGGAGCACTGGGTGCTACTGACGGCAGGGCCTTCCAAGGGAATTCTGTACAAAATATGGAAATTTCAGCCAGTCGCGTTCGTGAGCACCAATGGTCGCTGCTTTTATAAAGGAGGCTCTGACTACACCTCATCTCTGATGTGCCAACACAAGAGCAAAACAACTTTTCCACTAAGCAGCTCAGAAAGGAAGAGGGTGAAAGTCAAGTATGCTCCTATATAAGAGAACAGTTTAAAGATGCAGACAGTGTGTGTAGCAGGGCACAGAAAAGGGGGAAAACAGAGCCAGAGGAACATTAATGAAGGAAGTGGCAGGGCACAGTCACAGCAAAAATACCTTCTACTTGATCCTTAAGTAGATATTTTTTTAAAGAATACCTGCATTCTAGAATGATCTAATGTACCATATGTCACATATTTACTGTATTTGACAGAAAGACATGCTGTTACAGAAATCAAGACATCAGGAAACAGAAAAGCCTGTTAAAAATGTAGTTCTAAAAATTATCAAGACTAGGGGCGCCTGGGTGGCTCAGTCAGTTTAGTGTCTGACTCATGACTTGGGCTCTGGTCATGATCTCGGGGTCATGGGATCAGACCCCCACATCAGGCTCCACACTCAGCAGGGGGGTCTGCTTGCAATTCCCTCTGCCTCTCCCACCCCACTCAATCTCTCTCTCTACAACAGATAGATAAAATCTTTTTTAAAAATTATAAAGAATAAAACAAGTACTTGTTTAGAATAAAACTGTAACAGTTAAATCATGTATATCTAAAAATCTCTTTCAAATTCCCTAATTATGTCTTTTATTACCTAAACGTCTATAATACCATGTTTTTCAGATTGTTCTGACATGTTGTAAAGCTTTTTTTATTCTACCTTATTTATAGTCTTCTAAATGCCAGACAGTTAACATATAAATGGCTAGAAATACATTATAAATTAAGCCTAATAAAAAGGTAAGCAGGCAAAGGGCTATTTCTAAGTGTAATTCTAACTGACTTGAATAATCATATAACACCTGATCTGAAAAGGATCTTCAAGACGGGCTCCAGCCCCAGCACCACCAAAGGAAGGACTGAGGGCACAGGGAGGGTTACTGACCTGTACCTATGACACAAGGGCAGGGTGGTGTCGGGATGCGGCTCATCTGCCATGATCTCTGGCCACCACGCTTCCCCTCTGTCGGTCAGATAGTGCACCGCCTCCCCCTCTGCTGCCTCAGCACCCCTTCCCAAGCTGCACTTTTACCACCTGCCAGTCTTGTTAGGTTCTCATTCAGAAAGGAGTGAGAGAATGCTCCTGTTCCATCCCAAAGAAGAGAGTATTCTATGGGTTTTACTGTAGGTTTATGGCGTAGAACCCGTCCTACAGGTTCATCCACATCTGACAGCAGTTCACCCGCACTTCAGACTACAAGGAAGGCACTGAATAAAACCCATCAGACTCAATGCTGTAAGTCCCTGTTCTCAGGTGACCACAGAAAGTACCAGAAATGATTTTCCTGCCTGATGGGAGAAAGTAAACCAGTCACAACCACTATTAAAAACAAACCACGACAACAGAGACCAGCTCTTGCTATCTGGGGTTAACTATAGTAGAGACTAAGTTAGTTTTTCAACATATAAATAGCAGGCATTATCTGACATGTAAATACTAGCAAGAACATTTTTCAAGTAGAACTGAGAGAAAAAGGAACCATTTCTTTACCTTTTTAAGACAGTACTCAACATGAAACTTTATTTTTAAAACTAGACTTTCATAATCTAATATGTAATTTACTAACTGTATAGGGAAGAATTTACAATTAAATTTACTCTGGAAGCTAGGTTATTTTTATAAAGCCACACTGGACATGCAGTAATCATATCAATAGCACACTCCATTTTACTGCCGCGTATCTTAATAAACTCCCTCCTGTACAGTTGAAACAAATACTCAGATTCTCAACAGCAGCATCAAAAGGCATTAAATGTTCAATTATGAAGCATAATAATGTTGTACTAGGCATAGTAAGAAGAAAATAACATAAACCCAACACCAGAAGGGTCAAATAAACTCTAAAATTCACTTAAGGACAAAATTACAAGCATATATGTACAGAAAGTAAGAGTGACTATAAACCACAGAATTCAGAATCTTTCAATTATTGCACCTATAAGCAAGAGGTGAATTCTGCAGTCACATAATTCGACGCTGGGACAAGGAGGAAGGCAAAAACACAGGGGGCCACCAAAATTCTGTAAATGTTTAAACGCTGAATCTGGACTACATGAATCAAGAGAGACTGTCACGAAAGACAGGAAACTGTTAATAGCAAAATGAACTGAGCAGACAAAAGCCCATTCAGGGGACAGCAATGTGGTGGCTGGAACCTAACCCCAACTCCACTGCGAGGTGACCTGAGGAGCCGCCCCCTCTCTGGGTGCTTATATATATAACAAAAAACTTCAATCAGATGATTTCCAAGATGCCTATGGGTTCCAACATTCTCTGTGTCTGTGGTGCAAACTAATTCTCATCACCTCACGACAGAATGCCAGTGGGAATTACGACCTTCCTGATTTTCTAAAGGTATCTCAGCACGAGTGTAAGAGGAGCGGAGAGCAGGCCCAGAGACGGGCACCCCGCCGCACCCCGCGCTGGTGAAGCCCCGTTCCGCGTGAGTCCTGGGACAGCAGCTTCTTACCGCAGCGCGGCTCCTGAGGAGTTCCCTTCATGAACAGCATGCAAGGGGCAGCGTGAGTTAGCTTCTTCAGGCGGAGGCTGAGGTCTTCTTTAGGGTGCTCGTTACCACTGGGGGGGAAGGAGCCGCTAGATGCATGTCGCTGAACTTTTTTGGTCAACTCTGGGGCATGTGCACCATCTAATCGGTCAATTTTCTGAGAATTCTGAAGTTAAAAAAGTCGTTTAGAATATGTGTGGCATTCTTCCATCATCCCTTTTAAGATCCAAAATTTTAACAAGTATGAACTCATAGTGCTGGCCAATTTTTAAAGGGGTCAACAGCATTATTAGATATGTTTTTAAAAATATGATTACCAATTGCCAGGTGCATCTCAATTTTAGAAATACATAAATGTCTTCTTTTTTCCCCTTTTTTGGAACATACTAGGAAAACATTGCTATGCCTCAAACTCAAACCAGATCAGAGTCTAACCTAAAATAGAAAAAATTTCCCCACCCTCATGGGGATGAATCTATCACTAAGTATAAATGCGGTATTGGGGGGAACCGTGGTAACACTCAGGGGTGCCCTAAAGCACAGATTTGCACCTGCTTCCTAAGAGAGTCATTAATCAAATCAGGACCAGCCAGATGTTCCATTACGCCCAGGCACATGCCCTAAGCAACCAACTTTTACCACCCAACTCAGGGAACATTTTGGGTCTACAGCCAAGTATCTGGATTGTTGTCTAGAAGCCCCAACTCTGACCGCCCATGTCACTTCTGCAGGATCCCTAGGCCAAGCTTCGGCATCAGTGCAAACAAGGAGACGATGGGAAGACAGGGCAAAGCCAGGATGACCAAGTGCCGAACGTTCCAGGATCAGGGGAGAGGGTAAAGGAACCCAGACAGAGCCCCACGGCCCACAACAGACGCAGGAGCTCCTGCACCATCTTTATCCTTACCTTGAAAAACAGAAAGGTGGGAACAGAACTAATTTCATATTTTTCAGATACTTCAGGAACGGCTTCAGCTTCCAACTTTAAAATAAAAGAATTTAAAGCTTGATTATAAAAAGGTCCTTTTTTACTACTTCAATATGTAAATCAGCTTCACATGCATCATCCCTTCAAGTAGTTGATGTTTTTAAAGAGTATGGTACAAAAGTTTATGACACATTTACATTTAAATGAGACTCACTGGGCTGGCGTGTCATCCACTGAGTCTGCAGTGTCAAAACAGGTTCAGAGGTTTTTATTTTGTTGCACATTTCAAAAGATGCCTGGAGGCTGTGAATAAAATTTTTGGTGCACTAGTGACCTAGTAAATTTTCAATCATATGCAGCTACTACTATATTGAAATCCATAAATCACTGACCCCAGTTATGTCATGATTACAGTGCTTATTTTCTGCCCACAGCAATTCTTGCTGTTTGCTCTATTGACTAATTTCAAGAGGCAGTACATCATGACTGACAGTTGTAGCCTTCTGCAAATTATGAAGCAAAAAGGAGTATTTCTTCAATAAACTATTGATGTCTGATAAATTTTACCGTTAACTCCTGCAAGGCTGCTGGACACTAAGCAGATATCTTGCTAGGTTATTTGCTTCTGGGTCTATTCATACATTTAAATGCATTTTAAATAAGATGACTGCATTCTGCTTGATAATTTCCTTGAGGCCCTTCAACGAGATATGATGTGCTATCTGACATACGAATTTTAAACATATTTAATAACTCAATTTCTAAATAATTAGAACATAATTCCTGTAAGCTATTTATGTAGGACTTTGTAAACCGTACACTTTGAGGAAAACCAAGACATAATATTATATCCTTCCCTCATAGGACTGTCGATTTAATATAAACTTTTTAAAACCAATAAAAATCTGTATTCACATTATACCTGTAGGAAATAAAATTTATTGATAAATTATATTGTTAAAAGATTTAAAAAATATATAGCTTGTATTTTTCCAGGAATGAAAGATTTCCACTGGGCTTGAAACACTATTTTTATCTAGCGCTTTCCCCGATCCAGTATATATCTATCCAAATGAACCCTGACGGTAAGTGGGAGGCAGAGTCATTTGTCTTTGGTTTGTATCTTCCATCTCATATATTTCTCGGGTGCTCTTTTCCTACTTTATTTTTTTTTCTTTAAAACACCCTTTTTAATTACTTTTATTTTTCAAAATGTACTAAGGTGAAAATTACACACATTTTAAATCAGCATCAACTGTCCAATAAACCTGAAAAAATGAACAAAGACAAAGCATTTGGAAACAGCTATTTAGAAAACACTTTCTAAAAGTTTTTAAAACTTTTGTGCTGTTTTTGTTTTTCATACAATTACACACTCAAACCAGAGAGGAACAGAAAAGGCAATGATTGCGGCAGTTCATTATTTTCTCTCTTTCAAATAATCTCTCGAGTGCCCACCACACCTTGGCATTAGGTTAGGCTCAGTTACAATCCCTATCTTTAGGGCTACTAGACTCTAACAGGAAAATAAGACACATTTTTAAAAGAGGCAATACTAAGCAAAAACAAAACAAAACAAAAAAACCCACAAGAAAATAGTTTTAAACCAAACCAAACCACACCAGAAAGCATCTGGACTCAAAAACAGTCCTCTGTGTGGCTAAAAGTTGACCTCTTCTCATGTTCTTGCTGGTTTCAAACGGTCTCCCTTAAGGACAACTCTTCCAGGAACCAAACAATCCTCTTGAAATTCCTAAAGCCAAGAAGATCACCACATGCTCCTCGCACAAAGCATCTCCCAGGAAGATGATATCTTAATAAGACAAAGAAAGTGGTGGCAGACAAATCCTCCCAAGCACGGGCCAGGAGTGCCATTGAAGGCAAATCCATTCCCCAGAACATCAAGGGTATCTGAGGTCCTAAAACCTTTGCACACTGAAATTCTCTGGGAACATTTTTATTGGATGTAAAACAACATGACAGTTCTATCAATAAAAACAGAAAATATTGAAAACTGATCTGCATTCAGAAAAGACCAAAGATGATCAGTAAGAGCGACCTTTCATGGAAAGCCTAATCTGTGCCACCAACCATGACAGGCCCTTTGCAGACAATGCCCTAAACTACTTAAAACCTGGAAAGGTGGGTAGTACATAATCAACTCAACCTTACAGGTGGCTAGGTACAGACGTAACTTGTCCAAAGACACACAGTTAACAAGTAGTAGAGCTGAGAAGCAAACCCAAGTTTAACTATATAACTCATGCTTTTTTTCACTGTATTGTGGTATACTTTTTCTACTGTATCAATCAAAAAGAAAGATTAAATCTCAAAGATAGGATTTATACATGACTTTAGCATCCACCAAACATGAAGATTTCCAGAATGGAATCTCAGACAGAATGCCTTCAGTAGGAACCACGTGCTTGCTGAACCAGGACTCTCAAAGTCGGACCCTTCCTCTTAAGTGTGCTGTATGTCTGTGGAGTGGAGTGAGAAGAGGCAGGGAGATGTTATCACAGCAAGGTAAATCCAGAGGCAGGGAGTTCCCTCTCTCCAGGGTCATCAAAGACCACTATGACAGTAATGGCTAACGGCTATGATTAACAGGCCAGACACTGTTCTAAGCGCATTTTGTCTACTGACTCATTTAATCTGCACAATAATGGGTGCTGTTATTACACCTAACTTTCAGGAGAAACTGGAACTTAACGAGGCTAGGTAAGTCCGCCAAGATTACAATACTGTTGAGTGGTGGAGCAGGGCAGCGTGGCTCCAGAGCCAAGCTACGCTCTACACCGCCATAATGCCATCTCAGCAATCCAATGCTACCTTTCCTCATTCTGCTGACCCTTCAGTACCATCAGTGTAACCACAGCCACCTTCTCAAGATACCCCCTTCTCGCCAAGCTGTCCCTTGGCTTCCCATTGTTTCTTTTTCCCAAACTCAGACAGTCTCTCTGGTCTCTTCCTTTACATCTGGTCAATCTCTACAGGGCTGGCACATCCCAGCACTTGGTTCTGAGTGCACTTCTCTATTTATGCTCATTCTCCGAATGGTCTCATCCAACCCTATCGCTCTAAGTAACACCAATACGGCAACAACACCCCAGCTGTATCAAGGCCAGACCTTCCCCCCATCGCCTCCGAGCTACACACTCAGCATCTGCACTCAGATCTCTACTAGTTATCTCCCACTAAACCTGCTCCTCCCCAGGACCTCATGATCCTTTAAACCATCCAGATGATCAAATTAAAAAGGAAACAATTCTGATTAATCCATTTCCCTCACCCAACATCCACTCCATCAACAGGTCCTCCAGGTTCCCCCTCCAAAATATAAGCCAAATCAGACCATGGCATCATTTCAATACTCCCTCTCCACTAGAGTCCACAGCGTCTCTTACCTGGCCCGAGAAAGAGCCTCCTAATGAGTGTACTTGCTTCTAGTCTGCATCCTTCCTTCCCCCACTTCAAACCACTTCCCACAGGACAGCTGGAGGAATCAACTTAAAAACAGGAATCCAACTGTGTGTCACCTCCACTGCACTCAAAATAATAACCAACTCTTCCAGTGTCCGCAAGGTCATCTGGCTGTTGCCTCCCTCACCAACCTCTTGCCATAGCCTTTCCTCCTTCACTAACTCCACTGGCCTTCTGCCGGCCCTCCAACAGTGTTCGCTTGCTGATCCACAGCCTAAAAGTTCACCCCCGACTCTCCCAATGACGACTCCTTTTCACTTTCCAGCTTTCCCTGACCAGATACAGCTCTCCAGCCCCACCCGAATAGAGTATCCACCCCTCCCCAAGTCCTCCTCTTCCATGCCTATTTCTTTCTCTTCAGAACTTACTACTATTTGAAATTACCTTGATAAAATGTGACTTGATGACCCTACTGTTCTGTATCCCCAGTGACTAGAATAATGGCGGCATATAGTAAGTGTTAGATAGTAAATTCTGACACAATACTGAACAAATGTTGGTCACTACAATGGGAATGACCACTGGCCAGGGTGGCCCTGACCCCTGAAGCTGAAAACGATTAAACCTGACATTCAGAGACATTTTGTTAAACTTCGTAAAGAGGCTTCTTTCTAACTCTGTGACATGTGATCTAAAAGGAAAATTTTTCAAAATCAAATTATGTGTCCAAATAGATATTTAAATTAATGTTTTTGGTAGCTTTTTAAAAGAGCTTTGCCAAACTTAGCCCAGGAATAGCTAATAAATTTTGTTAATTATTAGTATTTTTTATTACCAGGACAGTATAAATAAAAAGTAGGATATTTTTAAGATTTAGCAATTCTACTTGAATTATCTGAGAGGCATTTTTAGAGTTCCCCAAAAATGGAATCCTACATATGTTCTCCAAAATGCCATTGTTGTTGTTGCTGTTGTTGTTGTTGTTATGTCAGTATTCTCTGGCGATGAAAAATAGGAATTCAGCGAACTGGTACCTAGCTACACAGTACCCTTCTGGAGACTGGCCAGCACGGTCTGTTTACACAAGCTAATTGTACATTTAGAATTAAACATTTCTATAACCATATAGAAATTATCTATATCGATTATACAGACCTTTAGAAATTAAATACTATGAACTGTATTTTAAGATGCTTGCACATTCAAGAATAAATCAAACTAAAACAATTCCTATTTTTTGAGAATCAAAAAATGCAAATTAAGTATATAATTCCTTCTATACCTTTGCCTTCATACCTGAAGTTACAATTGTTAAAATCCAAGTACAGCAGGCACTATACAAACAAGAACACTACTAAATGAAACACAGTAGCACAAACCTCACCAACCAAGTGGCCGTAAATCTGACTTTGAGAATTTATGCACTAAAATGCATTATAAAGTAAAATGAGTACCACAGCCTAACTGGATCAGAATACCAAGCTGGAAGAGGGGTGGGGGAGGCCGACATAGGAGGTGGGAGCCACCTACACAAAGAAAAGCAATAAAAAAATTTTTTTAAAGGTAAGGTAAAGGGCCCTATTTCAAGTATCCCACCATCTAGTCAAGAAGCCAATCAAGGAGCACCTGAGTAGGTCAGTTGGTTGGGTGTCCCACTCTTGATTTTGGCTCAGATCATGATCTCAGGGTCGTGAGATCAAGCCCCACGTTGGGCACCATGCTGGGCATGGAGTCTGCTTGGGATTCTCTCTCTCCCTCCCCCTCTGCCCCTCCCCCCAAGTGCTCTCCCTCTTTAAAAAAAAAAAAAGCCAATCAAAACAGGAAATTAAATGACAGAACAGACAGAAACACAAGATATTCTCTAACTAACAGGTGAACCAATAGCACAGACTAAGTTTGGAGATGAAAGAAAAAAAGCCACAGGAGTACACAGGAGACTTCATATAAAATGGGTTTGAATTGAATCATCATGCTGCGCAACTTAACGACATACAATTTTCATTTGAAGAAAAAATAATTAATAAAAAACAAATTGAATAAAATTTCAGTAATTAAGTCATAATAAAATTAAATGTAAAGTTAAAAATAAATGGCCACTCCTATACAAAGATGAATTTGATCAGGACCTCAAACAGAACTAGTGGTACCCAACTTCCCATCACAAGGACCCTGTGCTTCTCTTCCTCCTTCCTACCTCAGCACAACTGAAAGATTCTATCTCCCAAACAAGTGATTAAATGATGTGTGTTTTCCCATTTTAGTTAAAGATAAAGTGTGGGGCACCTGGGTGGCACAGCGGTTAAGCGTCTGCCTTCGGCTCAGGGCGTGATCCCAGCGTTATGGGATCAAGCCCCACATCAGGCTCCTCCGCTATGAGCCTGCTTCTTCCTCTCCCACTCCCCCTGCTTGTGTTCCCTCTCTCGCTGGCTGTCTCTATCTCTGTCAAATAAATAAATAAAATCTTAAAAAAAAAAAAAAAGATAAAGTGCTAACAAACTGACTATGTAATTTGAAAAGCAAGGGCATGTAATGTTTTAATTAGTCATTTAATTTTATTCTGAACAAATGTTAAGTTTTCAATAAGACTTTTAGCAATAACGATAACTCATGTATCTCCTCTAAGCCCTTAGACCGGGGCAAACCTCCCCATGGGGCCCAGAGGCTCAGGCAGGTCTAGAGGGAGTGGCCAGCGCAAGAGAGTGCCACACGGCAAGGCACAGGCACAGACGTGCTGCGATGGAGCATGCAAGCACTCTGTCACTACACCATCAGTACAGGCAACGAGCGTGTTCCTTCAGATGCAATAAACCTAAGAGTCCTGCCTTTCAGCAACCTGTTCCAACGAGCAGGAACTACTCAGGCCAAAATGTATGCTAACTTTTCTCAGTATTGCTTTTCCATCATCTACAAAATAAGAAATTGTTTATGGTCACAAAACTTTACACTCAAACTCTTAAAAACATCATGTTTATGGTCACTACATAATGATTTTATAAATTTAAGTTATGGAATCAATTGATCTCCATAATTCACAAGTCAGAAATGCCAGACAGGGGCACGTGGGTGGCTCAGTCGGTTAGGCGTCTACCTTTGGCTCAGGTCGTGATCTCAGGGTCCTGGGATCAAGTACCATGCCATGCTCCCTACTCAGTGGGGAGTCTGCTTCTCCCTCTCCCTCTGCACCCCCTGCCCCAGCTCTTGCTCGGTGTGTGTCTCTCTCTCTCAAATAAATAATATCTTTAAAAAGAAAAAAACTAAGAAATCAAATTAAAAGACAAAGAGGTGGCAGAACATCACTT